>NC_056741.1:372397919-372452509 GCF_019279795.1 Protopterus annectens | reverse complement strand
TTTTTTTTTTTTTTGTATATACGAAAGTTTACCTTTATCAGAAACTTTATGCTGTAAATTTAATATCAAGTAATCAATCAGTTTTGGAATAGATTTTTTAACTGTTATAGAAATTAGATCTATTCTATCAATGAGATGTTGTCTAAAGATCTGAACCTCTAACCAGCAAGTTTCTCTTAGATCAAATTCTTGTTTTAAGAAATCTAGATTTTTAACTTTATTATCAGATATCAGCTGATACCAGTACTTTAGATCATTATCTATAGCTAAATGAGCTCCTTCAGAAGTAGATGACATAAGCATACCCTGAGTATATATAGGGAATACAATAAAATTCCATTCCCTATACTTAGGGTGCATGAATATAAAGTTACGATAACTAATAATAATATTTAATGGATAACTAACCATATGTTTAGGTGTAATAGGTGAAGTACAAAATTCCTTTAGCAACCACAACATGGAGTTATTTACAATAATATTTTTATGTGTTAAGGAGATTTTCATGAAGTGCATATTAATTAGCTCCCAATAATCTTTCCATTTTGCGATATATGACTGATCTATTAATAAAGTAATAACTTTTATAATAGAAGAGATAATATATAAATTAAAGTCTGGAAAAGAAATACCCCCTTGAGACCAGCTATTAGTATGTTTCTTTAATGCAATCCTAGGTCTATTAGGTGCCCATAAGAAATTTAACATTAGTGTATTCAGTTTCTTGATAATTATTTTTGTAGGTGAAAGTATTATTGATTGTATTAAGTATAAAATCTTGGGGATATTATCATTTTAATAATTGTAAGTCTCTCCTCCATAGTAAAAACATATTATTCAGGTATTAAAAAGATTTTGTATATTAAGAAAACAGGTATTATAGTTATTATATATAATAGATTTAATATCTTTAGATAGTATTATACCTAAATAAGTTATCTGACCTGAATTGGGTACATATTTAGTAAAATCACTAATGAGAATATTTTTTCGTGTATATATAGGTAGTAATTTAGTTTTTTCTTCATTGAATATTAAACCAGAAATACTTTTAAAATTCATCATTTTATCAAATAAAGACTGCATAGAAGAATTAGATCCTGCTGATGTAATTAGAACATCATCTGCAAAAGTTGAATTTTTGATGTTGTATTTTCGTCTATTTCAAAACCCTCTATGTCAGTACTGTTTCTAATCAAATTAGCCCAAGGCTCCATTACTAAAGTGAATAATAGTGGAGAAAGTGGACATCCTTGCTTTGTACCTTTAAGAATGGGTATTTTTTGTGAAACATATGTTCCTACCTTAATATAAGCTAAGCGTTCCTTTGTATAAATGCTCAATTAAATTTACAAATGCATCAGAGAAGTTTGTGCATTTCAGTAAGGTAAACAGATAGTCCCAACTTACTGAATCAAATGCTGAACCTATATCAAGACTAATAAGTGTTAAATCTTTCTTTTCCTATTTGCAAAATCAATTAATGTTAAAGTTCTTCTTATATTATCAAAAGTATTTCTATTTACAATGAAGCCCGTCTGATCTATATCTATAATGCCGGGATGATTGTCTTCAATCTATCAGCAAAAATACTCATAAACATTTTATGATCAACATTAAGTAATGAGATGGGTCGATATGAAGAACATCTAGTTGGATCTTTATTAGGTTTTAAAATTGGTGAAATAAATGTATATTGCCAAGATGGGGGTTATTAACTCAGTTTGGGCCAAAATAAAACCTTATGTATTAATGAATATGTAGTTTTAGAAAGGATTTTATATATCTCTGGTATAATACCATCATTACCCGGTGCTTTGTTTGATTTAAGCTTACTTATTTGTGTAATAACTTCTGTATATGAAATACTCTTGTCCAATAGTTTAATCTGTTGTTTATTAAGCTTTTTATTCATGTTTGTGGTTATAAACTCCTTTATTTTATCTTTAGGTTCCATGTTAATGTTGTTATAGTTAATCTTGTGAAAGTGATTTCTAAATTCATCCAATATTTCTGGTATACTAGAAACATTCTTCTTTTCATAGAAAAAGATTTCTTTGATATGGTTTTGTTTATTCAATCTTTTTTGTTTTATTTTAAGTCTATGTAAGTATTTGGGGCTTATTGAATAAGACAAAACTTGTATTTCTCTAAAGTTATTTTAACTTTATGAGTTAAAATTTCTTTGTATTTCTCATTTAGTTTGTTTATTTCTTCAATAACTTTCTTGTCCATAATATTTTCTTTATTATTATGTTTATAAGAGTCTAATTTACTTTGAATATCTAACAATTCCTTATCCCAAGATTTCCTTTTATTATTATACCATCTGATACTTTGTCCATATAGATATGATTTTAAGGCATCCCAAACATAGACAATGGAGACTTCAGGAGTATTATTTATGTCTAGAAAATGTTGTACTTCTGAAAGTATATATTCTTTATAGTCTTTTAGCTGAGTTAAGTATGCTGGTATCCTTTTGATCTGAACATCATGAGTATTTTTTATCATGAATTCAAAAACAATTGAGTTATGATCAGATATAGGACATGAAATGATTTTGGAATTAATTAAATCTGTTACCATCTGGTTAGAAATAAAGACCCTATCTATTTTTGAATAAGTTTTGTATCTGTTAGGAAAAAAAGGTATATGGTAATGATTTTGAATCTATCTGATTATTAATATCATTCAAATGATAAGAATTAGCAAAATCATTTAAATGTTTTGCATTAGGTGTAATTCTTCTTTTCCTTATAGTGGTAGTATCACTTTCATGTAGTATACAATTAAAATCACCAGCTAAAATAATATCCCCTATAGAGAATGATATGATCTTATCAATATGATGTTTCACTGTATTAATACCAATTCCAGGTATCCAATATACATTAATTAAAGTGTAAGTCTTCCCATTAATTTGTATTGTAACCATACAAAACATTCCTTTGTCATCCTGAAAAGACTTAATGGTTTTAGGAATGGGCATACTTTTATTCCATAAAATAGCCACTCCTCTTTTTTCTGAGTGTGCTCTGAACTAACCAATACTGTATACTTATTAGTGGCTAGTTTATCAATATCTTTTTTCAAGAGATGGGTTTCTTGCAGGAAGACTAGATTGGCCTTGTGTAAATTAATGTATCTTATTAGGCTTGCCCTTTTACACGGATTATTCAATCCATTAATGTTTAAAGAAATTCCTTTTAAAGATGTCATTTGGCATTTTTAAAACTCAAGAATCTTATGATCGAAATAACAAATAACAAGATAAATAATGTTACATCTCCTCTTTAGGTGTACCTTTAAATATAGCTGTATTTATTAAATCTCTTATGGGATTTTGTATAGGATTCAATTTTGTTTGTAGTGACAATGAGTATACAAAATATATTGTGGATGTCAAAACTATATACATATAACAATGAACAAGTGAAAATAATGTAAGGATTAAACCTTGCATCCAGCCTGGAGTTGAAAACTCCAACTTAGAGTAGTATTTACTACTCAAGTTAACCCCCTACCCTAAGCAGCAGTACCTCAGCTACCACCTTATCAATTTAATACTAGTTATATTTAACTGAGGTTAACAGTTTTCAATTCAATTATCTATCAAGACAAAACTACACATTTGGTAAAACAGCATCATATAAACTAAAATAAACTTTTTTTTTTTAAAAAAACTGTTCATACTACTATATAGATCTATGTAATATATAACACTTGTATTCAAATAGCATTCAAATAATCTTGATGTTAGAAATCAAGAGGAGAGAAAATTAGGTTCTAACATTCATTTAAATCAAAAACTTTGGCTAATATGATTCAGACATTACATATATTAAGATGCATCTATTTTCTGTCATGTGAATACTATTAACAGCTTCCAAAAAAAAAAATCTTGAATTGTTTGTATATGAGCATTTACTTAAACTCATTATTGTCAATAGAGTAAAATATTGTATTCATAAAAATTATTATAAATCATATTGCATAGTTATGCAAATTCTCAGAAACACTTGCATTATTAAAAAAAGCCATCACACACATACACACAGACACACACACACATACATACACACACATACACATACACACACACACACACACACACACACACACACACACACACACACACACATACACACACACACACACACATATATATATATATATATATATCTGATCTCACTGAGTTATGTCCTTGCTGAGCACTATCCTACTTGCTGTCCCTAGAATAAATCTGTCTGCTTTATAGAAAATAATGCACAGCAATCACATTTTAGTAACCAGATTTTACAATCATGCTAACCTACTGCTTTAAAATATATCACGACATTTCTTCCAGAATAGAATTATAAAATTGTTTATGCTTGTCAATCAGATGAATTAAATGAATTATAATAAAGTATATGTTTGGAACAGAAGTTTTTAACACAGATTATTATGCTGCTGTTAAGTAGATTTTCAAAAATGTTTAAATAAATGTTTCATTTTCTATGCCTTCTAAAATAAGACATTTACTTACTACAAGAAACTACATCATTTAAACTCATTATAACTGACATTTTATGAATAGAGTATTTTTCCTGAATCTGTGGTGTGTCAGTATGATAACTAGGTCAGAGGTTATACTAACTGCTTTCAGTTTCTCTGTGAGAATTCTGTGAGTTGAAGCTTTTGAAGTAGTTCATGGACACTGTGCATGAGACAGCCCACATCCCAGATTGTCTCCCTTAACATTTGAGGCAGAAACTTATTAAAACTTGTGGCAAACATTCATTTTGTCAATAGAGTAAAATATTGTATTCATAGAAATTATTATAAATCATATTGGATAGTTATGCAGATTCTCAGAAACACTTGCATTATTATATAAAATAAAAAAAGCCATCACACTCACACACACACATACACATACATACACACACACACACACACACACACACACACACACACACACACACACACACACACACACATATATATATATATATATATATATATATATATATATATATATATGATCTCACTGAGTTGTGTCTTTGTTGAGCACTATCCTACTTGCTGTCCCTAGAATAAATCTGTCTGCTTTATACAAAATAATGCACAGCAAACACATTTTAGTAACCAGATTTTACAATCATGCTAACCTACTGCTTTAAAATATATCACATGACATTTCTTCCAGAATAGAGTTATAAGATTATTTATGCTTGTCAATCAGATGAATTAAATGAGTTATAGTAAAGTATATGTTTGGAACACAAATTTTAACACAGATTATTATGCTGCTGTTAAGTAGATTTTCAAAAACATTTAAATAAATGTTTCATTTTCTATGCCTTCTAAAATAAGACATTTACTTACTACAAGAAACTACATCATTTAGACTCATTATAACTGGCATATTTTATGAATAGAGTATTTTTCCTGAATCTGTGGTGTGTCAGTGTGATAACTATGTCAAAGGTTATACTAACTGCTTTCAGTTTCTCTGTGAGAATTCTGTGAGTTGAAGCTTTTGAAGTAGTTCATGGACACTGTGCATGAGACAGCCCACATCTCAGATTGTCTCTCTTAACATTTTGGCGGAAACTTATTAAAAACTAGTGACAAACATTCATTTAGTAGTGTAAATGCATGTAAACATGACAAAACCTTCACAATGTATTCCACAGACCATTACAGCCTCTTACTTCTTTTCAGAAAGAGAAACAAATTGAATCACAGCTTGCCATTAAATCTTCAGATATTTTGACTGGTTATGAAACAAAACATTATAACTGACATATTTTATGAATAGAGTATTTTCCTGAATCTGTGGTGTGTCAGTGTGATAACTATGTCAAAGGTTATACTAACTGCTTTCAGTTTCTCTGTGAGAATTCTGTGAGCTGAAGCTTCTGAAGTAACTCATGAACACTGTGCATAAGACAGCCCACATCTCAGATTGTCTCTCTTAACATTTTGGCGGGAAACTTATTAAAAACTAGTGACAAACATTCATTTAGCAGTGTAAATGCATCTAAACATGACAAAACCTTCACAATGTATTCCACAGATCATTACATCCTCTATGTAAGTGAAATTAAGCCCAAAATTACCAACAAGCAATAAAACTCAACATTCTTCTCCCAACTCAATTTTCATACAAATCCTATTATTCACTGTGCCCACACAATCAAAAGCATTTCTATATATTAATAAAGAAAAGAAAAAGAGAGTAGAAAATAAAAGGGAGTGAGGCAGAAATAAAAAATGTAAGAGAAAGCTGTAAGAAGTATATACAATGGAATGTTACTTACTGTTTATATTAATAGAGTTAAAATAAAACATATTATTTACTCTTATTTAGTTCTGATTATTATTAGTTAAAGCATAACAGATTATTTACAAACAGGCATAAGCAGTATAATCAAGAAAGTATAATTAGAAATAGCATTTGAAGAACTTATAAAACTTTTACAAGGAATAAATATGTTATTATTCTATTAATGATATTTTCATTACTGTTCTCTCCATGCCCTCCCCCACCCTTTACCCACTACATAATCTAAATAGAATGTCATTGTTTAAACAAAGAAAATAATAAAAGGAGAAGGAAAAAATGGTAAAGATAAAAAAATGTATCAAATTACTAACCTTACTTCTTTTCAGAAAGAGAAACACATTGAATCACAGCTTGCCATTAAATCTTCAGGTATTTTGACTGGTTATGAAACAAAACATTTCTTTGCACATAGAGAATAACTTTGATTAAATCTTTTCCAAAATATTTGTGGCTTTCTGGAAATGCAGGAACTATATTCAAAAAGATTAATAATGAACTAAAATGATGAGAGAGAAAAAAATATATAACAAATCATTTGTTTTTTAGTCTTTTCTTCTTCTCTGAAGTCTTCCACAAAGCTTCAGTTGCCAATCTCTTTAATGAAGAACTAGCCCATTCCATTTCTTTTATTTTATCCAAAATCCTTTTTTCTTTGACAAACAGTAAAGCAGAGTCTAAATCATCGAAAACCTTAGGACCATCAGGAAGGAAGATTTTAAGCTTGGCAGGAAACAGAAGGTATGTTTTAAACTGTGCTTTTTTAAGCTCCCTTATTAGTGGCAGAAAAACTTTTCTTTTAGCTATTACCATGGAAGTATAGTCATTGTCAAAACGCACAGTTGTCTCATTAATCTTAACAGGAGCTTTAGCCCAAGCAGATTTAAGAACCATCTCTTTATCAAAAGATGATAGAAATCTAACTATAACTGATCTAGGATATTTTTTGTTAGAGTTAGAATTAGCTATAGATCTATGTGCTCTTTCGATACCAAAAGAGAATGCTTCTGGTAAGTCTAAAGTTTTAGGGAGCCAAGTTGTTAAAAAAGAAGTAATATTGTTACCTTCAATATTTTCTGGCAGTCCAAAAATCCTAATGTTATTGCACCTAGATCTATTTTCCAGGTCATCCAGCTTTATTTGTAAATGTGTATTTTGTTTCAGCAGAAACTCAATGTTGATTTCCTCTTCTTGGATTCTATTTTCCATGTCATTCACAGCTTCTTCTATGCCTGTCATCTGGTTCTTCTGTTGTTGCAGGTCTGTATGTAACAGGTCTATTTGTTTTGTAGTTTTTTCTATGAAGGTGTCTATTTTAGTATCCATTTTATCCATTTTATCAGTAAGTTGCTGGATTATAATTATCAGAGACTGAAGTTCTTTCTTGATGCTGGAGTCTTGAGAATTTGTCTTACTGGAACTCATTTCAGACTGATAAACTGACAGGAAAATTTCCACAGTGATTTCTGACAGGAATATTGTTAAGATTTCCTTTCTTTTTTAGATATTGTTCAAGAACTATATAAAACAAACGTATTTAGAAAGAAAATTACTTCAAAAATTAATTTTTAAGTAATTAATTCCTGTCAGTGTAATGAAATTGGTGGAGCTGAAGAAATCTGCTGCTATCTTGTGTTCATCCTTGGCCACGCCCCCAACATTGTTTTCTTGAGTGGAAGTGGGCACAGCATATCTGTTGCTGAAGCTTTGCTTACCTGACACCAAAACCACCAACACTCACACACACACACACACACACACACACACACACACACACACACACACACACACACACACACACACACACACACACACACACACACACACACACACACACATTCACCACCTACATAGTAGCTCGTTACACAATGTGGATCACAAAGTATAAATTGCAAGTATCAAAGAAGAGGGCTGCACTTTTGACTTCATCAGTCTGTTGCAAAGATGTTTGTGTTAAAAGCAGGATAACGTGCAGAGGGAAATGTGTCCAAAGTTAAAGTTTTCTACTGAGTGAAAGCTGACACATCACATCAGTTGTTGAAACCTTTCTTACCTGACAACAAAACTGTACACACATTGATTAACCTTCAGTCTCACTCAAGAAAACTGCACTCCTCTTTAGACTTAGAGAATACATTTTTAGCAGAGCGCAATCAAGTAGCATAAAATTCATATTTTATAGCTGTGCAAATCTCTGAGTCAGGATATTTTACTTATGAATGTTTTTTCATTCATTTGCAATGTTTTATGCATTTTCTCAGGATGTAAAAAGGCACTCACTGATCTGTGAGGATCTGAAGGAGCCTAGCCTTATATTTCCATGGCAGTTTTTGGCCCTTGTGCTTTGTTTATGAGTAATCCAGAGGTGGGCTGAACAAAGATCTGTAGAGACACTTACTTTTTGTCTCTGTACACAAGGGATATGGGAGCTAAGCCAGTGATAGATTTGTGGTTTCCCCACCATTTATTCAAAATACATTTGAATAGAGTAAGAAAAGTAATTTGCTTTATGTGGAGTTGAAGACTGTTACACAGATGTGATGCTCTCTGTTGTGCATATATATCCCTCCAACATATGCTATTTATTTTTCAAAAGAGTCTGTGACCCATTAAGCAGGTGTAATCACAGAATAAACATAGCCCAAGCCAAAAGAACAAAGTCAAGCATAACAGGACCTGAAAAGCGACAGTCAAGTAAAATGCTGAGAATCCTTTTGCTTGGCCAATACCAACACAAATGCAGCTTAATAAAAAGCTTTTATTAGATCTCCTTTACAAAACTAATTACAAACTAAAACCAAGCATTTTCTCCTGGTCGCTACCGAGCTTTATCAAGGTAAAACAGGATGATCACTCATTTCATTTAATTTATAGTCTAGATAAAATCACATGATTCAATTAATTAATGCTTTAAAGTGAACTACAAAAGTGTAAAATTTCATTTAAAAACATTCTTATGTCTAAAATTTCAACAAGACCGTTGTGTTAGTTTACCATGTTGCCAAAACAAGTAAACATACATCAAATATAACCCCAGAATTTCTTGCATTTTTCTTTTTAAATCTATCGTGCTCTTCATTCTAAAGGCATACCATCAAACTCACACTGCTGCGAAACCAAAAGGAACATCGTCAAACAAAATTGTTTCAATTTTTACAATCTAGCTTGTCTCATTTTTAAAACACTATTAATATTGATGTTCTCATTCATACCGGGAAACCTACTTGCATCCAGCTTAAGTTGCCAGAATAATTCCCGGTATTCCAGTTTGGTTTCCCAGCTGCCACCTCTAACCTCAGGGGTCACTTGTTCAAGGACAATAAATCTTAAATGCATATTTTCACATTCTAGGAACTTTTCCTTGTGGGAACTGTAGACAATGTTATACTATGTTAAATGGGGGAACCTTATATTTTCCTTGTAGGAAATTTAACTACAGACCCCAGAAATATTACAATTGTGGGGTGAAAGGTGTGGTCTATCTAGGGTTTTGTGAAGAATGTAAAGAGTTTTATGTCGGAAAAACTGAGCGGGTTTTAAGAAGAAGGGTGTATGAACACCTGAATGACGTCAGCAATCACAAGGAAAGCAATGCTTTTTATAAACACTTGTTAGCATGTGAAAATATGCGTTTAAGGTTTATTGTCCTTGAACAAGTGACCCCTGAGGTTAGAGGTGGCAGCTGGGAAACCAAACTGGAATACCGGGAATTATTCTGGCAACTTAAGCTGGATGCAAGTAGGTTTCCTGGTATGAATGAGAACATCAATATTAATAGTGTTTTAAAAATGAGACAAGCTAGATTGTAAAAATTGAAACAATTTTGTTTGACGATGTTCCTTTTGGTTTCGCAGCAGTGTGAGTTTGATGGTATGCCTTTAGAATGAAGAGCACGATAGATTTAAAAGGAAAAATGCAAGAAATTCTGGGGTTATATCTGATGTATATTTACTTGTTTTGGCAACATGGTAAACTAACACAACGGTCTTGTTGAAATTTTAGACATAAGAATGTTTTTAAATGAAATTTTACACTTTTGTAGTTCACTTTAAAGCATTAATTAATTGAATCATGTGATTTTATCTAGAGTATAAATTAAATGAAATGAGTGATCAACCAGTTTTACCTTGATAAAGCCTGGTAGCGAACGGGAGAAAGCGCTTGGTTTTATTTTGTAATTAGTTTTGTAAAGGAGATCTAATAAAAGCTTTTTATTAAGCTGCGTTTGTGTTGGTATTGGCCACGCAAAAGGATTTTCAGCATTTTACCTGACTGTCGCTTTCCGGGTCCTGTTGTGCTTGCCATTAAGCAGGTGTGTTTTCTGCTATTGGGCTTCTGAATGTATAATAGGTTAGAAAAAACAGGGTCTTTTAATGCTCTATGCATAAGGCAGATGTTGCTTTTGAGCAGATTGTATAATACTTAGAAGAGAGGCAAGGCATTGAGATGGACTGCATAGCTTTCATGATTCAGACCATTGATTTTTCTTAGTGAGACAGCACAGAGGTCTTTATGTTTGTGACAAGTGTTTGGACAGGTACATTCCAAAAGTGTCATTATGCTCAATGATAGCCCTGATTAGGGTTGAGTATAGTGGCATGATTTCACCATTGCACTTGGATGCCATACCTTTAGATATAACTTGTGCAATGGGAAAAGACTTCCTTACACTTATGGATACATGGTGATCAAACCAAGTTCTTTGTTTACATGGGATTCCAGATCTTTGACTACATCATTAACTCTCAGGGAGGTGCTGTCATTGTGATAGTTATAAAAGAAATCCATGCTTGCCAAAGGATACTATTCTACATTTCTCAGCATTTAGTTGTACTTAATGGTTTTGACATCAGCTATTTGTCTGGGACAGATCTTCTTTGGAGGATCTAGATATTCTCTGGGGAGTAAATGATGGCACCATGTTTACAGTCATCTCCAAAAGTGGCCAGCCATAAACCATTAACTATGCTTTGACCTCCAAGAAGTAAATGCCATAAAGGAGTTGCTAATGGACTGAACCCTGGAGTACACTGCTAGTGAAAGGTGTATTGGAGGATGTAGCGCAACACATCCTGATTTCCTGGGTTCTATTGGTGAGCCACTAGCTATCCAACAAGATACACTGGGATTTACATTTCACTCCCAGTTTAATTTCTCCAAGTCTTCTAGATTTCAAATACCATGACAGACATGGACCTAATTCTTAAGTCAAAGTATGATTAAAGTCTGGGAAATCAGCATTGTTTCAATCTTTGATGTTAGCCAAAAGTGCTCTTTACAACACCCACAATGTGGTCAGAATAGTCTCCTTTTTACATTTAACTGATTGAGTTTATCTATGATACCTGACTGTGGGACAGTGCTGAATGCCTTGCAAAGTCTAGATACTCAGTGTGTACTGGTGTGTACTGATTTGCCCTCATCCACATAGACAGAATAATGTGCTTTTCAAGTTGCTAAGACAGTGAAATATTTTCATAGCTTGCAATGGACAGCATTGTTGCCTACTGCCATCCAGCACTGTGGCTTTTTAGTGAGAATTAGCTAAAGTATTATTACTTTAGTACTTTGTTAGCTTTGTCATGAAAACACCAGCCATCTCTGCTTTATAACTATAGTAACATTTCTTGGACAAAGAAAAAAAACAGCATGCTTCATTTCAACAAATAGAAAATATTTTGCTTTTAGCCTTTAACAAAACACACGTTTAGACAGCTTCGCAAAAATTCTCTCAGGTTCTTTCTCCCTTAGTCTCCCCCTCATTCTCTGTGTCTCTCCCTCCTTCTTTTCCAGAAAAGTATCTTGTAGATGTAAATCATCATTTCCAAGTAAGTAAACATTTATGAGCTCTTTGATACACACACTTTCCTTCTATGTTATTTCTCAAGTAGTTTCACTTCTACAGCTTAAAGTTGCTGAGATTTTCTTTCAGTAACCTCATAGGTGAGGCTTCACTCACTACAGTCGTCCTAATGGGCTGTTTATCTTCCACCATGGACTGCAAAGTGAACTTGCTGAGTTTTGCTCAGTTTCCAGGTTGACTTTTTCTTTCTTATTCCACAGGTTTCTGTGCACACATTCAATGTATGTTACTGTCTCTATATCTCTTTCATAAGCTGCATGTCTTGTTATTCTCTGCTTTTCCTTCTTTCTTTGTTTCTTCCTTCCTTTCATTAATTTTTCAGTTCTCCCAAGTGCCTTATATATAGTAACCAGCAGTGAGGCAAGAGAACTATGCTTCCTCCATTGTGCCCCTTTGGTAAGCAGTACATAAATATGAGGTATCATCCATCTTTCAGTTAAGCATCATAATAATGCAGTTTTGACCATTTTATTGAATTCCATTTTTTTCTGTTATACAATTTCACTTTTGCAGTTTAAGTGAGTGGGTATTTTCTGTTCACTTTTACTGCTTGCTGGTGGTGCAATGCACATTTTTCAGACATCAGCAAATAGAAGGGCATGGGAATTTGTACATCCCCCACTGTTGTGTAATCTTAGAGTTGGTAAATTTAAAGCATTAGGAGAGTGGGGGTACAGGGGGGCTAATCTCCCAGTAAATATGTTCTTTTGACTACTTTGGTTATGATTTACTCTGCTTGGTGGAATACATAGAACCCATTAGTTTTCATGGTTTGCAGGCTAATATATTTATTCTTTGTAAGATTTATATGCATAGATATAAAACAGGGAGATACAAACACATAGTACATATACATATTGCAACATATTGAGTGTAGTAATGTATTTATGTCTTTAACGGCACAACAAAGTAACTGTTGCTTGGGAACATGCCTGTAGAAAGCTATTTAAACAAACTTAATGAACTCGCTAGTTAACAAGGCACTAATTGCAAATTTCTCTAGTATATATGGAAGTATCCTACACCAGGATGACAGGACATTATCAGAACAGGGGAAGGCAGAGCTTTCCTGAATACCCTCGATGCATAAAGTAAGAAGGATCAGAACAGGGGAAGGTGGAGCTTTCCGGAATACCCTTGATGCATAAAGTATGACAGCTTTGTTGAGGGCTGATGCAGAATTTTTCCTAGTGAAAATACTTGCTGCACAGAGATGGAATCCATGCTTGGAAGTGTACCGCAGCCTTTGTCGCTGACATTAGTGGTACATAGTGTGAATACTTGTCCTACACAGTTGGAATATTAGATAGGAGAGGTGTGCAGCCTTGGACATTGATTTTTAATGTGACTCACAGCTGACAGGACTACACAGAGTGTGCCTAGGTGCTGGAGAAAGCTTTGAATTTACTGTTTTATTCATTTTAAAATCCAGGCAATCTGTATTTTTCCCATATGGATGTAAAAAATACTACTTTTTTTAATTGCTGCCTTCTGTGATTCCTTAAACATAAACTGGTGGATAGTAGCGGCAGATGGCAAGGAACTAGTAATGCAATATTCATAATTTGGATTTAAGACTGACATTTTTGGTTAATGATCAAAATAAAGTTGTTACCAATGATTCTCTTTGATTTGGATGTTATTTGGAACTTACTGCAGGTACTCTAATGTTTATGGACATCAGGCTTGATTGTAGTCTCTGTGTTTCTAATGTAGAGCCAAGTAACCCTCTTACGCTGTACTAATAATATTACAAAAAGGCTGAAACATGTATGTTTAGCTACTGGAATTTGGCTTTATTGGCCCAAAAGACTTAAAAAGTGAAAAGTTGTTGGCTTTTAGAAGACATGTTGCTGAAGCACTGTTATTTCTTTAAAGGGTCATTTGTAGATATCCCACATGCCTCCACAAAGGAGGTTTAAAGTGTTATACAGTGAAGATTTTAGCTTAGCTGAGTCTTTCTTGCAGTTTTTACTGAATGGTTTGCCTGTGAGATCTTTTTACCTTTGTTATAAAGAGAGAGAGAT
Organism: Protopterus annectens; assembly: GCF_019279795.1. Lineage (NCBI taxonomy): Eukaryota > Metazoa > Chordata > Ceratodontiformes > Protopteridae > Protopterus > Protopterus annectens. Next base: position 372,438,285 of record NC_056741.1, on the reverse strand, counting down.
GTACAAATAATCTTATTATCTCTGAGTTTGCAGATGAGCAACCATGACTGATTGCTTGTGATCTTAAAGGATTAATATTCTGACTGCTGTTAAACTGCCTTCTGAAGAAACAGCAAGACTTACTGAAAAAAACAAACACACAAACAAACATCCAAATGCATGACCCTCAAGTGAGATAAGGAAAGCTTTTCCTTACCCTTCTAATGAGAAAGTAAGAACATTCCCACTCATTATGTTTTTTTTGGGGGGGTGTATGCATGTTTTAAATGCATTTTGTATCATCATAACAAAAATCCACATTCTTTCACATACCCAGTGCATACCTGATTATATACCTTAATTCTTGTTAAGAACTCTACATGGGTTTGTTTGAAATGCAAAAATTAAAGAGTCAAAAAACAATGTAGATATGAAAGAAAAAAACAGCAACACAAATGGGTGAGATGCCGTTTGTTTTATTGCTTTTTCTATGCATAACTCAAAGCATTAAATCTGAGACGCAGGAAGTAAAGGATTGTTGCTGATAAGGGGAATCATCTCGTGATATTCCTGATGCACAGTTTGGGTGTTTCATGGCATATTTTCTTCATTAGTTTCTTCCTTCCTGAAACACAAAATGTATGAAGGTTATCAGCATTAAAATGTTCATATCTGAGAAATGAAATCATTTTATCTGAATATAAGCACAGAAAGAAACTACAAAATTGTATTCCCATCCACTGTTACAAGATAATAGGAAGAAAGTGCACAGAATGAGCAGTATTGCCATTTTAGTAAATGTTCTCGGACAAAATACGTTTTTAAAGATGATAATCCTTACTTATTTGGCACATGGCATACATGTGAATGCAGGCAACAAATATTTAAGTGCTGATGTCTATACATGGCTAGCCACAAAAGAAAAAACAAAATTCTTATATTGCACTTCTAAGAAATTCTTCCAAGAATTTCATATTGTATCATATATATTCTAATATAGCATATCTACTAAGTTTAATTATTATGACAACCGTATTTCATCACAAAGAGCCCTGCTGCATGTCCAAGAAACAATTAATTCCTATGTTGTTCTAAAACTTCTTACTCTTTTCTCTCGTAGGACCTGAAATAAGCATACCTTTTTATTGGGTCTGTGACTACGTCCAAATTCAGAGTTACCTGGTTGTTCTCCTGTGGTGAAGAAAGAATATAATCATTAAATGAGTTCAGTCGCTGTTTTTCAGATACATTTGTATTGTTTGTATAATAAACAAACAAAAGGTTGCAATAAGTAATGATAATTACATTTGTGATGAGAGCATGTGTCTTAGTCTTTGTAGATTAAGGTTTGAGTATGAAAAAGAACAGAGTAATGGTTTTCAAAAAGGATTTTCTTAAGATCATGTGCTGGGTTGGTGTTAAGGGAAGAATTAGGCTGGAATTAGGATTAGCACATCTGAATAAGGTGGTACCTGAGGTGAAGACCCTGCTATGGTGGAGCAAAGATAGCATCTACCCTATGTACAAAAAGTTCAGGAGCAAGGGGTTTGCTACAGTTTTCACAGTTTTCAAAGTGGACAAGCTTTTACCTTGGCAAATCACTCAGGGAACAAAATTGTCTAAGGATTTTGCCAGTTATTTCAAAAGAAAAAATAAATTCTTCTTTTTTAGGATAGCTTTCTAATCTCTTTGGAGTGTAGTGAAGCTGAACCACTGCTATTCTTTCTGTCAGTTTGTCAGTAGTCATTATTTGGATGTTGGCATTCCTAACTGGCAGGGGAAGTTGCAGTAAGATACCTGGACTATAGACTTCTTGGGGTTTAGTTTTATTCCATATGTATTCTTTATCACTGGTAAATACTTGAAACTAACTAACATAGATCTATTAAGATCTATTATGGGATTCCTGTCATCACAATAAACATATGAAATAATGCTGTTTTTGCTCTATACATTTGAAATTCTCCTGTGTGCATTTTGTCAGATTGTTTTTTAAAAATAAATATTTTTAATTTCTTCATTTGACAGTGATTGTGGCTGATATTCTGTCTTGAAGTAAAATATGTTCTCACAACATTGTTGGCACTATTGATATGTGCTCATTGGAAAAGGTAGTCTGTTCATCCAGCAACAGCCATAATGCAATACATGTTCTGTTCTTCTAAGGAGTGATCACTTACATCTTGTTATCAGGATAGCACTTTAATTGGAGGTAACAGAGAATGAATAAAGGTAAGAGGCACAGTCACTGTAGGGGTATTGGTAGCCCAATTTGGGAAATATATGAGTGTGCATATGTATGATTTAAGAGTTAGGTTAAATCTCAGTTGTTGGGACATTGTCACTAGATGACACTAGGCTCAAACTGAAGTGGGGGACATCCTACATAGTCATTGATTATAGCCATCCTGTGGCTCTGACAACCTAAGTGTATTTGGGTGTGGCAGGTGTTAATCCTAGCCCAAGTTATTAGTGCACATTTGCTATAAGCTCTTACACCCAACCAATACCATACTTGCATTTTTGATAGCAGTGCTATTGCAATCATATATACAATCCTGTCACTTCATTACATATATGGCAGTAGTGTGGATTTAGGCTCTCTAAACCACAGCTATCTGTCAGAATGGCCATGACCCATAATTCTGTGTTTCAGAATCAGTCGTGCTCTCTTCCTTGGCAGGCACATTTAACCAAATAATGGGTAAACACAGCTATCTGTGAGACAATATTATCCAAATGAAATTTCTACTCTCAAAGACATAAAAAGTGTTTTCTTCTAGCATGCAGCTCATATGGTGCAACACATAGAAGGGGCAAAACCAGAAATGGAGAATGGCATTAACTGTTACTCTTCAGTTATGCTGTACAGGGATGACTGGGTACTGAACAGTTTATGGGCTGCATGTCAAAGCTTAAAAAAGCCACACTGGTTATTAGCCTAGTACACTGCTATGAATCTCTAGTATTATGAACTAAGTAGGAGAAAATTAGGGTCAGTATGTCTATTGTAAGACACATAATATGCCAAAGTAAAGTTATAGCATATACCAGTAAAATAACCGTTACATTAGCCTAGTCTGAGGGCAAAAACATCTCAAGCAGAATGCCAGATACACAGTATATTACATCCGTGAAAATCAAATGATAATTGTTTATTCTCAAATACCACATTCCTAATAAGAAAGTAAAAAATCAGGTCATTGTTTGTCAAATGAAATGTAGGTATGCCTTCATTAATATAAAAGATAAATAATTATATTTTCATCTTTTGTTTCATTACTTTTATGAGCTTACCTTCATTCCTATGGCCCTTACACTGACCAGGTGTATCATCACCATCTTCATGACCTCTCTTGCGACCTTTACCTTCACCTTTAAATTTTCCCATAGAAGGAGGGCCATTCTGATGTTCACTGTCTCCAGGATTTTCAGGACCATTAGAGTTGAAAGGATTTCCCTTACCACCAGGTCTGCCTTTGGACTGAGAGACATCAGAGCCTGGAGGCCATTGGCCACCTTTCTTATTTTTCTGACACTGAGTGACCACAAGTACTGCCATGACCAAAGCTACTAAGAGTAACACCTTCATGATTTGCTTTTCTTCTGCTGATTATTTCCAGAATTGAAGGAAAAGCTAAGATGCCTCTTCCCATCTGATGCCAATGGTATTTATCACTGCTATTTATTCCTAACAAAAAAAATTGTCTCCACCCAAGATATGAACAGTATAATCTCACAAGGATTATGATCTCCTATTGTTTTTGTATTCAATTCATCTTATTTTTCTTGCAGCAATGCACAAAGCATTATAATCCTATTAATTCCATTATTGATCTTCTGCTATTGAATTGCTAAATTGTTTGGAACGCAAAGTAAAATAACAATTAAATGCATTTCTTTTATTAACCAGCAGGTTGTCTGTGTGCTGATGTCAAAAAGAGAAATAGTAATTACTTGTGTTCTGTAAGTAGTACTTGCAATGCTGTAAATGATTTGCTATCAAGTTCTGCTTTATTTGCATGTATTAAGTAGCCCTAAATGATGTGCTGTGCAAGAATGGGAAACAGCTGAATATGGTAATAAAAGCATAAGCAGATGTAGTACATGCTAATTAACCAATCCAGTATCACAGAGCTATTCAGGAAGCTATAAAGCAGTCATGTACATTTGGAATAGGATTTTGCAAGTACACCAAAATCTTTTGGAATACAGGCATGATTATACTTGGGAAAAATATGTTAGGGGGTATTGCTACAATTATTATGCTGTGTATGTTTGTTTGTTTGTGTCTTTCGGCTTTTCCCGGTTAGGGGTCGTCACAGCGAAACTCCGGTCTGCTAATGATTGGCAGTAGATTTTTACGTGCTGGCTTGCCAGGCCTAACACACAACCTTCAATGAAGGAACGTCCATTCACGCATGTCACCACACAGAAGACGCTCTAACTGAGAATCGAACGTGTGTATGTGACATTCTTTAAATCAGGGTGCTGCTGCTGCCAGACCTCAGTCAAGAAGAAGAAGAAGAAGAAGAAAATTGTTTAGACATTGTTTGACATATCTTGGATTGCATGAAACATAAATTGTTGGCAGATACAGAGTGGACAGGAAAATACTGGAAGAATTGTCCAACCTCTGCTGCCCCCTTGGCATAGCCAATAGAAATCATGAGGAACAGCATCCATCCCAGTAGAAACAAAGCTATGTTCAGCATTGCATATACTAAATGCTTGTACTTTCCAGCAACCCACAGGTGATTTATTAAAGGTATCACTGGCATCAGTTTCTATAATATTTCATTAACTTTTAAATGTAATATTACTACATGCAAGGAAGCATATCTGTTTCCTATGAATACCACAGGAGTGAGACAGAAATATGCAGGAATTTTGTGCAATAGCAGACTTCCTTGAAGTGTTGAGGGGATTACATCACACAAACAAAAAATAAAAGCCCCACCTGGGAAACGAGGAAGGAAGCACACCAACAGGAAAAGTTTCAACTCCATAAACTGTCATGTTGTCCTTAATCTACAAGAGATCATCTACAATGTATGTGCAGGTAACCCAGTCAGTTTGCATGACTCACACATATGTCATACGTGTGAGCTGTATATCATGTTTGGGTCTATATTAAATCAGCGAACGTTTAGAAAAGCGAACCTTGATTTATCGACCCCATGTAAGCGAAAGCTTACAATCCCAAACACTCAGAACAGCGATTTTTTTCCCATTCCAAAAAAGAACAAAAAAACAAAAAACTTTAAAACATTACATAAAGTGGGGGGCTTCACCCCCCACACCCCCGACATGGGGGGCTGTGTCCTCATACCCCCCTTACTTAAATATACCAACTACGTGATCGCACTACCGTGACGAAAATAAGAAAATACCTAAGGAGGCCAAGCATTTTTATTCCCAGGAGAAAGAATTTGCTTGTATGCCATTTCGGTATTTTGCCGTTTCGTGCTTTCAAGTTTGATCAAGACGCATTCAAAAGATCGATCATCTAATAGGGAGCCTCAGATTTGCTAGGGCTGACGTTCCTCAAGGGCATATAGTGGGGGATGCAGGTTATGCACTGGAGCTCTATCTCCTGACACCCATGACTAACCCACACAATATCACCAAACAAGGATACAGTGAAGTCCATGCTCAAACATGAAATATCATAAAAAGTGTGTTTGTTTGCTTAAATTAGGTTCATAGGTTCTTGGGTGCATAGGTTGTCGGTAGGTACTAGGTACAATGCAGATAAAAACCAGGGAAACTTTATTGCTCAATCAACACTAGTACTTAGACTTTCACCATAAGGCTTCATCAGGCAAGTAAGTCCAAAATTAGAAACATCTCATTTAAATCATTCATCAAAATCATGTAACTGAAGTAAACCAGTCTTAAAGAAACATGTTACAATTTGTTTCTGATCTCTTTTAAAACAGGTTTCAATCTAAAATTTTCATTCAGACCTGGAAATTGATATGCCTTAAATTTTAAAATCCATTTGCTTTCCTGTAACTCAGTGTAGTTAGTCAAATCACTCCCTCAAACCACTTTATAAATATTTTGTAATATACAAAAATTAAAAGTGTGTGAGGCACAATGTAATACGTTCTATATAGGTAAAAGCAACAGAAGACTGAAGGACAGAATATGTGAACATCTATCGGAAATTAGAAGGGAAATAAATACGAATGCACTTTATCGGCACATTAAACAAACAGATGCCTCACACACTTTCAATTTTTGTAAATTTATAAATGAAAGCCGCGGTGGTAGAGCGGTTGTGTTGTTGCCTCACAGCAAGAGGTTCTCCTGTTCGATTCTCAGCTAGTGTGCGAGGATTGCCTTCTGTGTGGAGTCTGCATGTCCTCCCCGTGGTCGCGTGGCCTCCAAAAGACATGCGTGAAATGGACGTGCCTTCGCTGAAGGTTGGGCGTTGGGCTGGCAACTCGGCACCATAAAAATCTACTGCCAATCATTAGCAGACCGGAGTTCCACTGTGGCGACCCCTTACCGGGAAAAGCCGAAAAGACAAACAAAAAACTAAATTTTTATAAAGTGGTTAGAGGAACTACTCTAAGGCTAACCTCCTGTGATTCAAAGACAAACAAAAAACAAATTTTTATAAAGTGGTTAGAGGAACTACTCTAAGGCTAACCTCCTGTGATTAAGTGATAACCTAGAAAAATTTCAAGCCCCCATAACCCCTGAAAACACTGCTTCCTATGCAGAACTGTTCACAGAAACCCTGTGCATGCATGTTAATAGCTGCATAGAGGCAGCTGTACTCACCAGGAAGAAATACAGAGCTAACTCAAAAAACAGGCCAACCTGATGGAATTACAAAATCAATAGGCTGTATAACAGAAGGAAAAGAATCATGGCAGAAATTAGGAGTTGCAGCACCCAGCAGGATAAATGCACTCTCACTGTGTACCGATTGGCTAGACAGAGGGAAAGAGCTGGGAAAGATGTGCAGCAGGTAAGGGTGATAAAGGACAGTGGGGGAAAAGTACTCACAAGTGAGGAGAGTGTGTTGAGTAGATGGAAAGAGTACTTTGAAGGGCTGATGAATGAAGAGAATGAGAGAGAGAGAGAAGGTGGGATGATGTGAGGATAGTGAATCAGGAAGTGAAGCAGATTAATAAGGAGGAAGTAAGGAAAGCTATGAAGAGGATGAAGAATGGAAAGGCTGTTGTCCCAGATGACATACCATTAGAAGCATGGAGGTGCTTAGGAGAAATGGCAGTGGAATTTTTAATCAGATTGTTTAATGAAATTTTGGAAAGTCAGAGGATGCCTGAGGAGTGGAGAAAAAGTGTTTTGGTACCTATCTTTAAGAATAAGGGTGATTTGCAGAGCTGCAGTAACTACAGTGGGATAACATTGATTAGTCACAGCTTGAAGTTATGGGAAAGAGTAGTGGAAGCTAGGTTAAGAAGGGAGGTGATGATTAATGATCAGCAGTATGGTTTCATGCAAGGAAAGAGCACTACAGATGCAATATTTGCTCTGAGAGTGTTGTTGGAGAAATACAGAGAAGGTCAGAAGGAGTTGCATTGTGTCTTTGTGGAAAGCATATGACAGGATACCTAGAGAGGAGTTGTGGTATTGTATGAGGAAGTTGGGAGTGGTAGAGAAGTATGTAAGAGTGGTACAGGATATGTACAAGGGTAGTGTGACATTGGTGAAGACTGCAGTGGGAATGACAGATACGTTTAAGGTGGAGGTGGGATTACATCAAGGATCAGCTCTGAGCCCTTTCTTATTTGCAGTGGTGATGGACAGGTTGACAGATGAGATTAGACAGGAGGCCACGTGGACTATGATGTTTGCAGATGACATTGTGATGTGTTGTGAGAGTAGGGACCAGGTTGAGGAGACCCTGGAGAGGTGGAGATATGCTTTAGAGAAGACAGGAATGAAGGTCAGCAGGGCTGAAAAAGACTATATGTGTGTGTAAATGAGAGGAAGAGTAGAGGAATGGTGAGGATGCAGGTAGTAGATTTGGTAAAGGTGGATGAGTTTAAGTACTTGGGATCAACTGTTCAGAGTAATGGTGAGTGTGGAAGAGAGGTGAAGAAGAGAGTACAGGCAGGGTGGAATGGGTGGAGAAGAGTGTCAGGAGTGATTTGTGACAGACGGGTACCAGTAAGAGTGAAAGGAAAGGTGTACAAGAGGGTAGTGAGACCAGCTATGTTATATGGGTTGGAGACGGTAGCACTGATGAAAAGGCAGGAGTCAGAGCTGGATGTGGCAGAGTTAAAGATGTTAAGATTTGCACTGGGTGTGACTAGGATGGACAGGATTAGCAATCAGTATATTAGAGAGTCAGCTCAGGTTGGACAGTTTGGAGACAAAGCAAGAGAGGCGAGATTGCGTTGGTTTGGACATGTGCTGAGGAGGGATGCTGGGTATATTGGTAAAAGGATGCTATGGATGGAGCTGCCAGGTAAGAGGAAAAGAGGAAGGCCTAAGATAAGGTTTATGGATGTGGTGAGAGAGGACATGCAGGCGGTTGGTGTGAAAGAGCATGATGCAGAGGACAGGAAGAAATGGAAACAGATGATCTGCTGTGGCGACCCCTAATGGGAACAGCCAAAAGAAGATGATGATGATGAGTGTAGCCACATGAATTACAATGCCCATACTTGACTTTGGCAAGGCTGCTGATGTCACCCACCCAGAAATACACCTCCAGGCAGGTTATGCCCAGTAATTTCCATAGCATGTCCCGAAACTGCGTACTGCTCTAGAGTGAGAAAGTAGCTAGGTAGGTGTTCTAACCCCAGACATGGCAAGTGTGTATGTCTGTCTCTGTCTGTGTACAGAGCAATGCATTTTAGTGTAGCCACACAATTTACAATGCCCATACTCGATTTTGGCAAGGCAGCTGATGTCACCCACCCAGAAATACACCTCCGGGAAGGTTGTAACCCAATAATCTCCATGGTGCGTCCTGCAACTGCATACTGCTGGAGTGTGATTTAGAACTGTGGCAGGGTTCCATCCCCACCCATGGCAGTTCTGGATGTTTTAGGTGTGTCCATGTCTGTATACGGAGCAATACATTATAGGCTAGTCACATGAAATACATTTCACATGGCCCACTTTGGCAATCCAGCTGATGCCATTCTTTGTGAAATACAGCTTTGGGGAAGGAGTTCCCTAGTAATCCCTATGGTGCATCCTATAACAGCTCCATGCTGTAGTGTGGTATAGACCTCTGTCAGGGGTTCTATACCCACACATGTCAGTCGTCGATGTTTTGTGTGTGTCTCACTGTCTGTGTTGGGAGCAATGCATTTTAGGGTAGACACCCGCAGTACATTTCAAATGGCCTACTTTGGCAATCCTGCTGATATCAGTCATTGTGGAATGCACCCTTGGGGAAGAAGTAGGACAGTAAGGTGCGTAGCAAGTACTATAAATGCATACCGCTGAGGTGTAATAAACTAGCTAGGTAGGGGTTCTACTCCCAGACATGACAGGTGTGTGTGTGTGTGTGTGTGTGTGTGTGTGTGTGTGTGTGTGTGTGTGTGTGTGTGTGTGTGTGTGTGTGTGTGTGTGTTTATATCTCATATCCTGTGTAGAGGTAGTTGTGAGCCTGTGGCCAATGTGGAGCGGGTTTTGCATACATCTTATATGGCAGCCCTACTATATAGCACAATGCCCACTGTACAGGGATAACAGATGTGAAATAGCTGAGAGGCTGGGGTGCAAAGCCATACACATACATGTGATATCAAGGCAAGGCAATCACATTTAGCAACCCCAGTATTACTCAGAGCAGACTCTCAACACGTCACATACGCACACGCATGCCTTGGCAACAGCCAATATGTGGGTAGTACGCTGCATACTGGCCACTGATAGTAACCATGGATTGATAGTAGTGGGCTACAGAGGGCATGTCCTCTGTCCATCTGTCCAATGTGCACGTATATGCTGACAATGCACCTCCCCCATGTTCCCCAATGGACACCTGCACTACCTGTGGTGCCATCACATGTGTCCCATAATGGACATACCATGCCTGACAGCATGCCCTGTATAGACAGTTGCCACTGACACCAAGGAATGTTGTCAGCATGTCATCAATGTAGGTGCAGGTAAACCTGGTGCCCATTACCAGTCCCTGCCACAGGGTCAAGACTGGCACATATGATGGTAATCTGTGTGCACAACATGGGCCAAATGCCCCAGGTATAGATCCACATGTCACTTTGCATACATGTGGGAGGTGTGCACATCACAGACACTGTCCATGTCATGGGGTAAGGAACCCGTACATGGCAAGGAATGCACAGCATGGGCCACACACAATGGTCACCCAGGTGACTGGATGGGGAATGCAATACCCACCTGTGTGGGCAAGAGCAGAAACCACAGCCCTGAGACCCAATCCTGACCATTGTCATGTGGCCTGATGCCAAGGTATACCCATTGCCTACCCTTGTACAGCCTGCTGCCACAGTCGACCACCACACACCAGTACAGAAATGCACCGATGCATGTCAGTAGTGACACCCTGTGTGTTTGTCTGTGTGTTGTATGGTGCGTATGTTCACAGCCACACTCACTACAACCCCCTTGTGCATATAGAGGCATGCTGTCAGATGTCAGACACCTCCTCATACCCTTTGCCCATACCACCTCCATATGACCCATGGGCACAGTGATGTGTTGTGGCAATCCTGCTACTGATGTGCTGTACCCAAAACCCTGTCAATTGTGCTGATGTGTGTGTTTCCCCATGAGAGTGTGGCTGTGTAGACGCTGGCACCTGTTCATGCTGACAGGCACGTGTATGTCATCTACCATATAGCTGCTGTATCCCTGTTGCAGTTGTCATGCACCATCACAGATATGTTCTGAGGGCTACACAACAGGTAACCCATGTGGCACATCCAATAACTGCATCACACTTTGGACGCAGTACATAGTTGTCAGGGGTTTGATACCCTCTGCTGGTAGGTGTGTGACACAAACAAGCTGTGGTTTTACTCCACCACCCCTCCCTGACATGTCTTTGCCTCTGTCTGCCTCTCCCACTCCCTCTCTGGTGGATGTGGAGACCTACACCAGCTTTGCTTAGGCAGCAGCATGTGTATTTTAAGTGATGCTCATGATCAGCTGATGGCCTCTGCATGAATCACAGCCCTCCCCTAGCTGATTGCATGTGTAACAGCTGTGGTAACAGTCCCATAACCAATTGCATGGAAACACACTCCGATATCTAGGAACATCATGTTGGTGTTGGCCCTTGTCATTCACTGTGAGCAGGAACTAGATCCGTTGGTTGGCAACCAGCATCTGCGATAGATTGGGGATTTAACTTCTACAACATACACTGTGGAAACAGGGCAACACACAGGAGGAGGATGTGCCTGACCCGCCTACAGACTGTAAGTGCTGTTATACTGCATGTGGCGTACTGTTGGTCTAACAGTGTGTGTGTGGAACAATCTTTCCTACATGTCTCCACACCAGCCATGTCAGTTACATGTTTATGTGGAATCCCCATCTGCAGGGTCATCTGCAGACAGGGCAGTGTGTTGTGCAGTTGGTTCCATGTGTTACCTATAGAGCATCTATCTGTGGACTGCAGACGGTAGTGTGAGAATTGCAGTCTGTAGATGGTGAATGCCTTGACAGTTACTGGCATCTTATTCCTCATAGGACATATGCTGCCACAAACCCTATTACAACAGTAAATGTATGAGTTTATCACAGCATCATGTCATTAGTGGTCCTGTGTTTGTGCCGCCAGCCACAACTCTGCCAACCTGTGTATATATGTCATGCATGACATGGTGTGTATTTGCATACACTATAATTAGTGTCATCATATCCGCTGACATGCCATCAGATATCAGACCGCCCCACATATTATGTACAGTAGGGTTATATTTGATGACATAACCTGGAAAGTCTGTGGATGTTTGTACAGTCCTACATGTGTGTGGGCATCAGTGTTACAGATAGCAGGTAACATTAACTTCTACAGGGGAGCCGGCACACTCAGGGCAGCTACATATGTGTAGGGGTTTCAGAAACTATAGACAGAGTGTGAGTAGAGCCGTGTTATGCTTTGTATAGTACTGGTGTTACAGGGTGTGTGTGTGTACATACTATTTTACCTTGGAATGCAGTCTGTCTGCATATCTCGCAACTGTGGGCCTATCCTCTTGGTGGCCAGAGGTGTGCCTAACATGTGTTGTCAGTCCACCACATAGGTCCTGTGTCTGATATCCCACTGGCAATGTGTGTGTGTGGAGTGCTACCTACATATCAAGCTTTGCACATACGACATGCTGTGGTGGGGTGTTCCATAGTGGGCTGTGAGTATATCACACTGCCATTGCTGCCATCAGTCCATGTCTGTTGTATCCCCCACACATATGGTGGGGCTGGGGCCATATATGTGTGGGCATTACCTACACAGTAAGTGCATGCTCATATAAACTCCAGAGGCCAGTGTATGCAACAGTGGTATATGGCCCTGTATTCTTGAGTCAGGGGGCACCATAAATGACCTTGGCTGTTAAATATGTGGGGGTATCAGGGGTGAGCTGCCATAAGGTATGTGGATGTAAAGTGCCGTATACTTCACCTATATGTACATCATGTACATATATTCGGTTACTGCAAGCCTACTGCCACCCGCCAGATGGACTGTTCTGTTTGTCAGTGTGCATGTGATGGTGTCAGTTATGCCTTGTTATGTAACAGTTACAACCCATGTGGTCACATGAAGTCCTTACCTCCCACTGCTGTCGTACAGAGTGTAGATAGCGGCTGCTGAACTATACTCCTGCATTACACACTGTTGATCATTTGGTATGCTGTGGCCCAGTCAGTCCTCACTACTGTACAAATCTAAGGACCTGGCCTGGACAGTGACAGTTGTGAACCTTTCCTGACTACTGCATTAGTATAACTGTTTCACGGTTGCATTCCTTTTTTCATATGGATGTCACTGTCTGAACAGCTATATAACATGGCATGTAGAACTGTCATTGTACACAATGAAAGGTATTCCATTTCCGCATACCTGTGTGTGGAGTTTTCCCAATGACCTCTCTGTGAGTATATGTTGCAGACGACGAACGTCATTTGTATGGGTGGCCCATACAGTGTCCGGATGTTCAGGGGTTAGCTGTAGGCATAGTGGTTGTTCCATATTGTGTTCACCGACTACATATGTATCCTACTGTACATATATTTGCGTGTGTATGTGTAGTCACATGTATATTCATATATATATATATATATATATATATATATATATATATATATATATATATGTGTGTGTGTATATATATATATATATGTATATATATATATATATATATATATATATATATATATATATATATATATATATATATATATATATATTCATATGTACATATGTATGTATGTATCTGCATATCTGTATCTGTGTATCTGTATCCTGAGGATGTTGCTGGCTACCACAATTTACATTACCTATGGGTGGCAGACTATACTGCATTATATGTCAACAATACTAGCCTGACATCATACAGGTGGGATGTTGTACTCTTAACTTCCTGTGCCCATGTCATGTCAGGTCCTGGTTACGGTATCTGCAACACTTGGTAGTGTATTGCGGGGCAGATGTGGATTCCTGTGGGGGGGATTCCTACATGTACATGACATATAGTGTGTGGGGCCTCTCAACCCCAGTAATGGTGCATGTGGACATATGTGTGTTTGTTATTCTGCCATTGTTCTCTACTGATGTATGGCCATATGTACCAATATATATATATATATATATATATATATATATATATATATATATATATATATATATATATATATATATATATATATATATATATATATATATATATATCCACTGACATGTATGTAATTATGTCCGTATATACCTACATAGCTGTATATCTGCATGCAGATATGTAACGTGCTGTGTATATGTAGACATATAGGTGTAGACACTTATATGTGTCGATGTAGCCTTCAGCATGAATACTTGTCCATATATAGTGATATATATGTATATAGTGTTAGAAAGCTGTACACACACACACATATATATATATATATATATATATATATATATATATATATATATAGATAGATAGATATACATATACAGATACATTGTAACAGTGTAGATAGTAATCTAGTTATTAAGTTAAAATACATAATTCAAATCCATCATAGTGAAATAAAGGCTGCTGTTTCTTAGATCAGATCATTAGAATAAAAAATAGGAACTGCAACCAACCAAAACTAAAACAAAATAACACAGTTCCAATGGAATACTCGAGTGGTATAGCTGAAATAGCTATTAAATAGAAGCACTAGTGTGTTGCTTAAAAAATAATTTATTGAGCGCGCTTTCGTCTTCAGTAACAAGACTTCATCAGAAACATTTACATCCCATAACAGTGGTGCTTTTATACTCTTGAACAATTGAATAATTGACAATCAATTATACATCTCCCTCTTATTGTTTAAAAAAACATATCACAATTCATACATTAAAAATGTCATTTGAAATAAATATATCTATTTGATACAATTAATATATATTACTAATATGTTTAATATATATATATATATATATATATATATATATATATATATATATATATATATATACTTTCTCAAAAGTAGAAATTGTAGGGTGTAAAGGGGGATTAAAACAACTTCTTCATTTAAAATTCAAAGGTTTAGGTACTACAGTGGCATCCTTAAACAAAAATCTTAGATTTAACTTCCTTATATAAAGTTTAAAATCTGTGATAATATGGGAAATGTCCCCCTTACAGTTAGGGACAAACTTGATACCTTTTTTTTAGTAAGGAAAAATGGTCTTTATTAATTTCTAATCCAGCATAAATAAATATATTGAACCCTTTATAGCTGAATAGTATCCCACCAAAGGAATTGATTATTTCTTCCTCTGGGACCTCTAACTCACCTAATAAAGGCTGCCATTTCTCCACTTCTGGTAAGGGGCCCTTCGCCCCCCTCCCTTGCTTCCCCCTTGTTGTTCTAAAAAATGTTTCCCTTTAGGTGTGTTGTGTTTGTTTTGTAGCCTTTCAGATCTCCTGAGTACTGGATATTCCTGATCATAGTTTTCAACAACCTCATTCACATATGAATTAGAGGAATGAAATACTTCACCATTTTTCTCATCACTACTTTTAAAGTATGATTTTGGAAAAGGATAAGCATTCCTATCTTTGTATTCACATGCATCCCTATATAACTTCCTACGTTTCCTTTTCACATTATCATTGACTTGTTGCTCAATTCTGACGAACATACTGTCATACTTATGACCAATTTCATCAAAATGCACATCATTTAAAACATTTTCATTTAACTTTTCCACTTCCCCAACCAATGCTTCTATTTTTTTATTATTAACTCTAATAATGAACTCCATGAGTTCTATACCATGTCTGTCGAACATCTCTACAAGTTCAAAACATTCAGGGTCATCTTCAACCAAGCCATTAGGAAAACAAAAGACCCTTAGCCCCTTAGGTACTCTTTTATTCTTAATACTTTCCCTCAGAAAACCATTGTCACATTGAAGGTTATGTACCTTCCCCAATTTCTTTTCCAAGTCTCTCAAACAAAACATTAGAAACATTCCCCTCTCGAACTTGAGTACCTGGTGCTGTAGGGCTGGTAGGAAAAAAGACAGTTTGTAACCATTCACTGAAGGACGACCTCCTTCCATTGCAAGTAGAGTCTTTATGCGCTAGGCCACACAGAATAGAATCCTGGATAGTAGACCGACTAGAGAAGCTTTGTGTAAGCTTCTTACGTGCCCCTAGGTCTCGTGTAGAAGTTCCGTCCTTCCTAGAGCAACCTCCATCTAACGTTGATGTCAGCATAATCTCTGCCCTCTTCACTAAGCCGCCTGGCCCCTGCAAATGTTCAACAGCTGTTTGCAACTCTGAAACTTTCCCAGTCAGAGTTGCAATGATACTAGTAAGCTGTGCCAATGTAGTGTTTTCGTCCACGTTGTTGTTGGATGTCCTGACATCATTCTCTTCCAAAAAAAAGGGAGACAAACTATTTCCTCTGTTCTCAACAGAGTCTGCCATCATTAGAAACAGCTGGTGAAATACTACCGACCGTAGTACCACTCATGTCAGTTCCACCGAAAATGCAAACAACTCACAATAGAATAAAAAATAGGAACTGCAACCAACCAAAACTAAAACGAAATAACACAGTTCCAACGGAACACTCGAGTGGTATAGCTGAAATAGCTATTAAATAGAAGCACTAGTGTGTTGCTTAAAAAATAATTTATTGAGCGCGCTTTCATCTTCAGTAACAAGACTTCATCAGAAACATTTACATCCCATAACAGTGGTGCTTTTATACTCTTGAACAATTGAATAATTGACAATCAATTATACATCTCCCTCTCATTGTTTACAAACAGCAGTACAGACACAGAGCACTTCAGGGTCACAGCCTGTTAGTGTTGCCTCCACAACTCCTGCCCTTCCTGCTCTAAGTAAGTCAGGTTGGTATGCCCTGGCTGGCGGTGCAGTGCTACCCTCCAGGAGCAGTGGTAGTGATGGTAAATGTGGGAATTTTGTCACCTGGCAAGAGCTGACTGGGCTGGTGGAGAATATTATGGAGAGGGACCTTGATGCACACATCAGCAGAGTTGAAAGGGTCCAGAATCACAATGCAAAGACAATACCACATCCAGCATTGACCTAGGGAGTAGATGCAGGAGACAGTTATGACAGTTCTGAGAGTGAGGACTAGATTCTCACTGTTCTTATGCTGGCCATGGGTGTGCCTCCAAAGACTCCTAGCTATCCCCAGTCATGGTGTTCTTCAACCTTTTGTCTCCATCACCACCACTGTTAGTCTTGTATGCCCTGTATAACTGTGGATGCTTCCTAACCTATTCTACCTACCTGAGCCATTCATTCCTAAGCACCTTTCCTAACATTCCTCTCTCCCAAAAAAAAAAAAATAGGGACCTGTCCCACAAAAAAAAAAAAAAACAAAAAAAAAAATAAATAAAATTATGCTCCATACATAGCTCTTTACTTCACCTATGTGTGAAGTTGACAAAATTGACATGGTCCAATTGGACACACAACATTATTCCATTGTTATCACCTGTCACTGGTGTGGTGACTGCAAAGTCATGAAATTGATTTTCAAATTGTACATTGACTTTATGAAGAAATGACTAGCTATGGTGCTCTCACATAACCCTCCTGCAAATTCATGTGTTCTTTTTCCTTGTGTGCTACCCTCTGCTTGCCAACCCCATTTCCACCTCTATCCTAGCCACCTCTTTTCACATGTTTAATTTGGTCATAATATAGATCCACCTACAACACTTCCATGGTCAGAAATGGACAATGAAAAAGTCTTCACTTTATGTCCTCAGCATTTAAACAGAGTCTGCATAGTGCAGCAATGCTGAGTGACAGTGAACACTGTTTAACTTATTGCAAGAGCTAATGATTTTAATTTAATCTGCCTTGGGCCAGTTAGTTCCACACTAATGGACTTACATCTGATGTGCTATAGGAATACAGACCAAAGCCATACTAAAGCCAGCACCTGCTTGGATGTCACCCTGATGATGTATCTTCCCCCCTCTGTAACATTATTCTTCTTAATGACCTTATCAATGTGTTGCAGAGGTTTGTGTTAAAAGTGGGATAAAGTGCAGAGGGAACTGTGTCAAAAGATAACATTGTTTTTTTGAGTGGAAGTGGGCACAGCATATCTGTTGCTGAAGCTTTGCTTACCTGACACCAAAACCACCAACACACACACACACACACACACACACACACACACACACACACACACACACACACACACACACACACACACACACACACGTTCACCACCTACATAGTAGCTTGTTACACAATGTGGATCACAAAGTATAAATTGCAAGTATCAAAGAAGAGGGCTGCACTTTTGACTTCATCAGTCTGTTGCAAAGATGTTTGTGTTAAAAGTAGGATAACGTGCAGAGGGAATTGTGTCCAAAGTTAAAGTTTTCTACTGAGTGAAAGCTGACACATCACATCTGTTGTTGAAACTTTTCTTACCTGACAACAAAACTGTACACACATTGATTAACCTTCAGTCTCACTCAAGAAAACTGCACTCCTCTTTAGACTTAGAGAATACATTTTTAGCAGAGCGCAGTCAAGTAGCATAAAATTCATATTTTATAGCTGTGCAAATCTCTGTGAACAGTCAGGATGTTTTACTTATGAATGTTTTTTCATTCATTTGCAATGTTTTATGCATTTTCTCAGGACGTAAAAAGGCACTCACTGATCTGTGAGTATCTGAAGAAGCCTAGCCTTATATTTCCATGGCAGTTTTTGGCCCTTGTGCTTTGTTTATGAGTAATCCAGAGGTGGGCTGAACAAAGATGTGTAGAGACACTTACTTTTTGTCTCTGTACACAAGGGATATGGGAGCTAAGCCAGTGATGGATTTGTGGTTTCCCAACCATTTATTCAAAATACATTTGAATAGGGTAAGAAAAGTACTTTGCTTTATGTGGAGTTGAAGACTGTTACACAGATGTGATGCTCTCTGTTGTGCATATATATCCCTCCAACATATGCTATTTATTTTGCAAAAGAGTCTGTGACCCATTAAGCAGGTGTGTTTGCTGCTATTGGGCTTCTGAATGTGTAATAGGTTAGAAAGAACAGGGTCTTTTAATGCTCTATGCATAAGGCAGATGTTGCTTTTCAGCAGATTGTATAATACTTAGAAGAGAGGCAAGGCATTGAGATGGACTGCATAGCTTTTATGATTCAGACCCTTGATTTTTCTTAGTGAGAGAGCATAGAGGTCTTTATGTTTGTGACAAGTGTTTGGACAGGTACATTCCGAAAGTGTCATTATGCTCAATGATAGCCCTAATTAGAGCTGAGTATAGTGGCATGATTTCACCCTTGCACTTGGATGCCATACCTTTAGATATAACTTGTGCAATGGAAAAATACTTCCTTACACTTATGGATACATGGTGATCAAACCAAGTTCTTTGTTTACATGGGATTCCAGATCTTTGACTACATCATCAACTCTCAGGGAGGTGCTGTCATTGTGATAGTTATAAAAGAAATCCATGCTTGCCAAAGGATACTATTCTACATTTCTCAGCATTTAGTTTTACTTAATGGTTTTGACATCAGCTATTTGTCTGGGATAGATCTTCTTTGGAGGATCTAGATATTCTCTGGGGAGTAAATGATGGCACCATGTTTATAGTCATCTCCAAAAGTGGCCAGTCATAAACCCTTTAACTATGCTTTGACCTCCAAGAAGTAAATGCCATAAAGGAGTTGCTAATGGACTGAACCCTGGAGTACACTGCTAGTGAAAGGTCTATTGGAGGATGTAGCGCAACGCATCCTGATTTCCTGGGTTCTATTGGTGAGCCACTTAGCTATCCAACAAGATACACTGGGATTTACATTTCACTCCCAGTTTAATTTCTCCAAGTCTTCTAGATTTCAAATACCATGACAGTCATGGACCTAATTCCTAAGTCAAAGTATGATTAATGTTTGTGAAATTAGTATTGTTTCAATCTTTGATGTTAGCCAAAAGTGCTCCTTGCAACACCCACAATGTGGTCAGAATAGTCTCCTTTTTACATTTAACTGATTGAGTTTATCTATGATACCTGACTGTGGGGCAGTGCTGAATGCCTTGCAAAGTCTAGATACTCAGTGTGTACTGGTGTGTACTGATTTGCCCTCATCCACGTAGACAGAATAATGTGCTTTTCAAGTTGCTAAGACAGTGAAATATTTTCATAGCTTGCAATGGACAGCATTTTTGCCTACTGCCATCCAGCACTGTGGCTTTTTAGTGAGAATTAGCTAAAATATTATACTTTAAATGCATTTAGTACTTTGTTAGCTTTGTCATGAAAACACCAGCCATCTCTGCTTTATAACTATAGTAACATTTCTTGGACAAAGAAAAAAAACAGCATGCTTCATTTCAACAAGCAGAAAATATTTTGCTTTTAGCCTTTAACAAAACACACTTTTAGACAGCTTCACACAAATTCTCTCTGGTTCTTTCTCCCTTAGTCTCCCCCTCATTCTCTGTGTCTCTCTCCTTCTTTTCCAGAAAAGTATCTTGTAGATGTAAATCATCATTTCCAAGTAAGTAAACATTTATGAGCTCTTTGATACACACACTTTCCTTCTATGTTATTTCTCAAGTAGTTTCACTTCTACAGCTTAAAGTTGCTGAGATTTTCTTTCAGAAACCTCATAGGCGAGACTTCACTCACTACAGTCCTCCTAATGGGCTGTTTATCTTCCACCATGGACTGCAAAGTGAACTTGCTGAGTTTTGCTCAGTTTCCAGGTTGACTTTTTCTTTCTTATTCCACAGGTTTCTTTGTACACATCCATTCTATGTTACTGTCTCTATATCTCTTTCCAAAGCTGCATGTCTTATTATTCTCTGCTTTTCCTTCTTTCTTTGTTTCTTCCTTCCTTTAATTATTTTTCAGTTCTCCCAAGTGCCTTATATATAGTAACCAGCAGTGAGGCAAGAGAACTATGCTTCCTCCATTGTGGCCTTTTGGCAAGCAGTACATAAATATGAGGTATTATCCATCTTTCAGTTAAGCATCATAATAATGCAGGTTTGAGCATTTTATTGAAGGCCATTTTTTTCTGTTGCACAATTTCACTTTTGCAGTTTAAGTGAGTGGGTATTTTCTGTTCACTTTTACTGCTTGCTGGTGGTACAATGCACATTTTTCAGACAGCAGCAAACAGAAGGGCATGGGAATTTGTACATCCCCACTGTTGTGTAATCTTAGAGTTGGTAAATTTAAAGCATTAGGGGAGTGGGGGTACAGGTGCGCTAATCTCCTTGTAAATATATTCTTTTGACTACTTTGGTTATGATTTACTCTGCTTGGTGGAATACATAGAACCCATTAGTTTTCATGGTTTGCATGCTAATATATTTATTCTTTGTAAGATAGATATGCATAGATATAAAACAGAGAGATACAAACACATAGTACATATACATATTGCAACATATTGAGTGTAGTAATGTATTTATGTCTTTAACGGCACAACAAAGTAACTGTTGCTTGGGAACATGCCTGTAGAAAGCTATTTAAACAAACTTAATGAACTCGCTAGTTAACAAGGCACTAATTGCAAATTTCTGTAGTATATATGGAAGTAGCCTACACCAGGATGACAGGACATTATCAGAACAGGGGAAGGCGGAGCTTTCCTGAATACCCTCGATGCATAAAGTAAGAAGGATCAGAACAGGGGAAGGTGGAGCTTTCCTGAATATCCTTGATGCATAAAGTATGACAGCTTTGTTGAGGCCTGATGCAGAATTTTACCTAGTGAAAATACCTGCTGCACAGAGATGGAATCCATGCTTGGAAGGGTACCGCAGCCTTTGTCGCTGACATTAGTGGTACATAGTGTGAATACTTGTCCTACACAGTTGGAATATGAGATAGGTGAGGTGTGCAGCCTTGGACATTGATTTTAAATGTGACCCACAGCTGACAGGACTACACAGAGTGTGCCTGGGTGCTGGAGAAAGCTTTGAATTTACTGTTTTATTCATTTTAAAATCCAGGCAATCTGTATTTTTCCCTTATGGATGTAAAAAATACTACTTTTTTAATTTGCTGCCTTCTGTGATTCCTTAAACATAAACTGGTGGATAGTAGCGGCAGATGGCCAGGGACTAGTAATGTAATATTCATAATTTGCATTTAAGACTTTGACATTTTTGGTTAATGATCAAAATAAAGTTGTTACCAATGATTCTCTTTGATTTGGATGTTATTTGGAACTTACTGCAGGTACTCTAATGTTTATGGACATCAGGCTTGATTTTAGTCTCTGTGTTTCTAATGTAGAGCCAAGTAACCCTCTTACGCTGTACTAATGATATTACAAAAAGGCTGAAACATGTATGTTTAGCTACTGGAATTTGGCTTTATTGGCCCAAAAGACTTAAAAAGTGAAAAGTTGTTGGCTTTTAGAAGACATGTTGCTGAAGCACTGTTATTTCTTTAAAGGGTCATTTGTAGATATCCCACAGGCCTCCACAAAGGAGGTTTAAAGTGTTATACAGTGAAGATTTTAGCTTAGCTGAGTCTTTCTTTTTACCTTTGTTTTTTTTATATATATATATATATATATATATATATATATATATATATATATATATATATATATATATATATATATATATATGTAAAGAGAGAGAGAGAGAGATGTTCAAATAATCTTATTATCTCTGAGTTTGCAGACGAGCAACCATGACTTTTTGCTTGTGATCTTGAAGGATTAATATTCTGACTGCTGATAAACTGCCTTCTGAAGAAACAGCAAGACTTAATGAAAAAAACAAACACACAAACAAACATCCAAATACATGACCCTCAAGTGAGATAAGGACAGCATTTCCTTACCCTTCTAATGAGAAAGTAAGAACGTTCCCACTCATTATGTTTTTTGGGGGGAGTGGCTATGGATGCGTATATACATTTTATATTATCATAACAAAAATCAACATTCCTTCACATACCCAGAGTGTACCTGACTGTGTACCTTAATTCTTAAAAACTCTACACGAGGTGTGTTTGAAATGCAAACATTAAAGAGTCAAGAAACAATGTAGATATGAAAGAAAAAAACAGCAACACAAATGGGTGAGATGCAGTTTGTTTTATTGCTTTTTCTATGCATAACTCAAAGCATTAAATCTGAGACGCAGGAAGTAAAGGATTGATGCTGATAACGGGAATCATCTCGTGATATTCCTGCTGCACAGTTTGGGTGTTTCATGGCACATTTTCTTCATTAGTTTCTTCCTTCCTGAAAAGCAAAATTTATTAAGGTTATCAGCATTAAAATGTTCATATCTGAGAAAAGAAATCATTTTATCTGAATATAAGCACAGAAAGAAACTACAAAATTGTATTCCCATCCACTGTTACAAAATAATAATAAGAAAGTGCACAGAATGAGCAGTATTGTCATTTTAGTAAATGATCTCGGACAAAATACGTTTTTAAAGATGATAATCCTTACTTATTTGGCACATGGCATACATGTGAATGCACACAGCAAATATTTAAGTGCTGATGTCGATAGATGGCTAGCCATAACAGAAAAACTAAATTCTTATATTGCACTTCTAAGAAATTCTTCCAAGAATTTCATATTGTATCATACATTCTAATATAGCATATCTACTAAGTTTAATTATTATGACAACCGTATTTCATCACAAAGAGCCCTGCTGCATGTCCAAGAAACAATTAATTCCTATGTTGTTCTAAAACTTCTTACTCTTTTCTCTCGTAGGACCTGAAATAAGCATACCTTTTTATTGGGTCTGTGACTACGTCCAAATTCAGAGTTACCTGGTTGTTCTCCTGTGGTGAAGAAAGAATATAATCATTAAATGAGTTCAGTCGCTGTTTTTCAGATACATTTGTATTGTTTGTATAATAAACAAACAAAAGGTTGCAATAAGTAATGATAATTACATTTGTGATGAGAGCATGTGTCTTAGTCTTTGTAGATTAAGGTTTGAGTATGAAAAAGAACAGTGTAATGGTTTTCAAAAAGGATTTTCTTAAGATTATGTGCTGGGTTGGAGTTAAAGGAAGAATTAGGCTGGAATTAGGATTAGCACATCTGAATAAGGTGGTACCTGAGGTGAAGACCCTGCTATGGTGGAGCAAAGATAGCATCTACCCTATGTACAAAAAGTTCAGGAGCAAGGGGTTTGCTACAGTTTTCACAGTTTTCAAAGTGGACAAGCTTTTACCTTGGCAAATCACTCAGGGAACAAAATTGTCTAAGGATTTTGCCAGTTATTTCAAAAGAAAAAATAAATTCTTCTTTTTTAGGATAGCTTTCTAATCTCTTTGGAGTGTAGTGAAGCTGAACCACTGCTATTCTTTTCTGTCAGTTTGTCAGTAGTCATTATTTGGATGTTGGCATTCCTAACTGGCAGGGGAAGTTGCAGTAAGATACCTGGACTATAGACTTCTTGGGCTTTAGTTTTATTCCATATGTATTCTTTATCAGTGGTAAATACTTGGAACTAACTAACACAGATGTATTCAGATCTATTAGGAGATTCCTGTCATCACAATAAACATATGAAATAATGCTGTTTTTGCTCTATGCATTTGAAATTCTCTTGTGTGCATTTAGTCAGATTGTTTTTTTAAAAATAAAGATTTTTAATTTCTTCATTTGACAATGATTGTGGCTGATATTCTGTCTTGCAGTAAAATATGTCCTCACAACATTGTTGGGACTATTGATATGTGCTCATTTAAAAAGGTAGTCTGTTCATCCAGCAAAAACCATAATGTAATACGTGTTCTGTTCTTCTAAGGAGTGATCACTTACATCTTGTTATCAGGATAGCACTTTAATTGGAGGTAACAGAGAATGAATAAAGGTAAGAGGCACAGTCACTGTAGGGGTATTGGTAGCCCAATTTGGGAAATATATGAGTGTGCATATGTATGATAAAACAGTTTGGTTAAGTCTCAGTTGTTGGGACATTGTCACTAGATGACACTAGGCTCAAATTGAAGTGGGTAAAATCCTACATGGCCAATGATTATAGCCCTGCTGTGGCTCTGGCAACCTCAGCATATTTGGTTGTGGCAGGTGTTAATCCTAGCCCAAGTTATTAGTGCACATTTGCTATAAGCTCTTACACCCAACCAATACCATACTTGCATTTTTGATAGCAGTGCTAATGAAATCATCTACACAATCCTGTCACTTCATTACATATATGGCAGTAGTGTGGATTTAGGCTCTCTAAACCACAGCTATCTGTCAGAATGGTCATGACCCATAATTCCGACTTTCAGAATCAGTCGTGCTCTCTTCCTTGGCAGTCACATTTAACCAAATAATGGGTAAACATGCAGCTATCTGTGAGACAATATTATCCAAATTAAATTTCTACTCTCAAAGACATAAAAAGTGTTTTCTTCTAGCATGCAGCTCATATGGTGCAACACATAGAAGGGGCAAAACCAGAAATGGAGAATGGCATTAACTGTTACTCTTCAGTTATGCTGTACAGGGCTGACTGGTACAGAACAATTTATGGGCTGCATGTCTAAGCTTAAAAAAGCCACACTGGTTATTAGCCTGGTACACTGCTATGAATCTAAGGAATTATGAACTAAGTAGGAGAAAATTAGGGTCATTATGTCTATTGTAAGACACATAAAATTTCTCAGTATGGTATATACCAGTAAAATAACTATTACATTAGCCTAGTCTGAGGGCAAAACATCTCAAGCAGAATGCCAGATACACAGTATATTACATCCGTGAAAATCAAATGATAATTGTTCATTCTCAAATACCACATTCCTAATAAGAAAGTAAAAAATCAGGTCATTGTTTGTCAAATGAAATGTAGGTATGCCTTCATTAATATAAAACATAAATAATTACAATTTCATCTTTTGTTTCATTACTTTTATGAGCTTACCTTCATTCCTATGGCCCTTACGCTGACCAGGTCTATCATCACCATCTTCATGACCTCTCTTGCGACCTTTACCTTCACCTTTAAATTTTCCCTTAGAAGGAGGGCCATTCTGATGTTCACTGTCTCCAGGATTTTCAGGACCATTAGAGTTGAAAGGATTTCCCTTACCACCAGGTCTGCCTTTGGACTGAGAGACATCAGAGCCTGGAGGCCGTTGGCCACCTTTCTTATTTTTCTGACACTGAGTGACCACAAGCACTGCCATGACCAAAGCTACTAAGAGTAACACCTTCATGATTTGCTTTTCTTCTGCTGATTAGTTCTAGAATTGAAGGAAAAGCTAAGATGCCTCATCTGATTCCAATGGTATTTATCACTGCTGTTTATTCCTAACAAAAAAAGGTGTCTCCACCCAAGATATGAAGCGCTTGCAGAATGAACAGTATAATCTCACAGGGATTATGATATTCTGTTGTTCTTATATTCAATCCATCTTATTTTCCTTGCAGCAATGCACAAAGCATTATAATCCTATTAATTCCATTATTGATCTTCTGCTATTGAATTGCTAAATTGTTTGGAACGCAAAGTAAAATAACAATTAAATGCATTTCTTTTATTTAATGCTGAGCAAAACCAGCAAGTTGTCTGTGTGCTGATGTCAAAAAGAGAAATAGTAATTACTTGTGTTCTGCAAGTAGTACTTGCAATGCTGTAAATGATTTGCTATCAAGTTCTGCTTTATTTGTACAGTTTTTGTATGTTTCTAATTCTCCCTGTGACAGCATTTGTGTGAATGTTGTTATGTTAGCATTCAAATAAGGCATTAAACACATTAAGGATTTATTGCTGGGAATCAAAGCATCTTAACTTTCGCATGGATGTTTCTATGTTAACACTTTAAAGGAGATCTAAACTGAACAGATCATATAATCTGGAACAACACTTGTACAACCTAAACAGATGTGACTCATTTTCTGATCACAAAAGGCTTTTTTTTCTTATGAGTGGAAATGTTGAGTGATTATGTCATGTGTATTAATCAGGGTGCATCTGGGAAGAAAAACCTTTAGTTGTGCATCCATTTTTTTTCTTTTTTCATTCTTATATTAGCTGTGATTCATTCCAATAGTAGGAAAGATTTCTCATTGGCACTGTCTTCATGAAAAATCATAAATAAGGTATAAAAATAAAGTTATCTGCAAAAATGAAAGCAAGACAAATTTTCTTCACAGTTTGAATATTTTACATCAAAGGGAAGATGGAGCTGTTCCATTTGTTATGCTATATACAGACTGTTTGTTGCATACACAAAAATAATTAAATTGTTTGCTTGTTTGATTTTGTAAATACTCATTTCATATTCTTTTAATTTGCCTGTTTATGATAATTTCAAAATCTAGCTGTTCCATGCCCATTTTCAACAGGATCCCAGAAAATACAGCTGCAAGTTTTGCTGAGAAGATACCAGCATAACTATGACATAAATATAAGAAAGAATTGGAAAAAATCTTACTGTAGTGGTAGTGTAGGCAGTAAATACAAACTGCAGCATGGGATTCTTAATGTCACAAAATACAAATAAAACGGTAGCAATAGGAAATGCAAATTAAAATTCTGTAAGCCTTGATAAGTTTACAGGGTTTTTAAGATTTTTAATTGTTTCATTTGTAGAATCAGAAAAAGAAGAAATGCAATAGTTTCACAGCAAACTTACAACGCTATTTTCAAAATTCAGAAAGTCTTAGCCATGATGCAGAGGCATGGATTTAGAATGTTTCTATGTCATGGTAACCTTTCTGATTCAGAGACAACATTCCTGTCATCTTTTTCTCATGGCAGTGGCCACCGTATCATTCTCATGGCAGTGGTCACATTATGAAGACTGATCTTTTTTGGGAAGCTGAATGCTAATGTGGCTGACTGGAGGAATGGATAACCTTAATTAATCATGTGTTCTCAACTTAAAGTTTTGACAGCTCTTTAATAAGTTGCCTGAGAGCTTCAGAGAATTGCTCAGCCAAGATATTTCTTTTCTCCATGTGAACAAAATGAATATCTCCTTTTGATGGTGTTCACACATTTGTTCTCTGGGAGGAGCAATAGCTTATACCAGGATTACAGTTAAATGTAGCTGAGTCATGAAAGATGTGTGCATTCTGTGTGCATATGTGTTTTAATATGTGTGTGCACATCTCTGGAGGCAAAAATGTGAATGAACAGATCTGTGTACGAGCAGATGTGTGTGTGTGTGTGTGTGTGTGTGTGTGTGTGTGTGTGTGTGTGTGTGTGTGTGTGTGTGTGTGTGTGTGTTATGTGTGTTATTCTTTCTGTGCATACTGAATGGCTGCTTATACTACCTTAATGATTAAGCTGATAGGAAAAAGACAGCACACTCCACAGTGGCAGTGCAGTGTTCAGGTCAGTGACATTGTAATCATCTGATAATGTGGTGTTTCTGTGTGTGTCTTTACTGTGACAGTTATTCATTAACAGCTGTATGAAGTTTAGTGATCATGATGGCATCACGCAGAGCTGCCAAAATGATTGCACTCAGTTTGGCATGTATTAAGTAGCCCTAAACGATGTGCTGTGCAAGAATGGGAAACAGCAGAATATGGTAATAAAAGCATAAGCAGATGTAATACATGCTAATTAACCAATCCAGTATCGCAGAGCTATTCAGGAAGCTATAAAGCACTCATGTACACTTGCTAGAGGATTTTGCAAGTACACCAAAACCTTTTGGAATACAGGCATGATTATACTTGGGGAAAAAATATGTTAGGGGTTATTGCTACAATTATTATGCTGTGTATGTTTGTTTGTTTGTGTCTTTTGGCTTTTCCCGGTTAGGGGTCGCCACAGCAGAACTCCGGTCTGCTAATGATTGGCAGTAGATTTTTACGTGCTGGCTTGCCAGGCCTAACGCACAACCTTCAACGAAGGAACGCCCATTCACGCATGTCACCACACAGAAGACGCTCTAACTGAGAATCGAACGTGTGTATGTGACATTCTTTAAATCAGGGTGCTGCTGCTGCCAGACCTCAGTCAAGAAGAAGAAGAAGAAAGTTGTTTAGACCTTGTTTGACATATCATGGATTGCATGAAACATAAATTGCTGGCAGATACAGGGTGGACAGGAAAATACTGGAAGAATTGTCCAACCTCTGCTGCCCCCATGGCATGGCCAAGAGAAATCATGAGGAAAAGCATCCATCCCAGTAGAAACAAAGCTATGTTCACCATTGCATATACTAAATGCTGGTACTTTCCAGCAACCCACAGGTGATTTATTAAAGGTATCACTGGCATCAGTTTCTATAATATTTCATTAACTTTTAAATGTAATATTACTACATGCAAGGAAGCATATCTGTTTCCTATGAACACCACAGGAGAGAGACAGAAATATGCAGGAATTTTGTGCAGTAGCAGACTTCCTTGAAGTGTTGAGGGGATTAGATCACACAAACAAAAAATAAAAGCCCCACCTGGGGAACAAGGAAGGAAGTACAGCAATAGAAAAAGTTTCAACTCCATAAACTGTAATGTTGTCCTTAATCTACAAGAGATCATCTACAATGTATGTGCAGGTAACCCAGGCAGTTTGCATGACTCATACATATGCCATACTTGTGAGCTGTATATCAGGTTTGGGCCTATATTAAATCAGCGAACGTTTAGAAAAGCGAACCTTGATTTATCGACCCCATGTAAGTGAAAGCTTACAATCACAAATACTCAGAACAGCGATTTTTTCCCGTTCCAAAAAAAGAAAAAAAAAAAACTTTAAAACATTACATAAAGTGGGGGGCTTAACCCCCGACATGGGGGGCTGTGTCCTCACACCCCCCCTACTTAAATATACCAACTACGAGATCGCACTACAGTGACGAAAATGAGAAAATACCTAAGGAGGCCAAGCATTTTTATTCCCAGGGGAAAGAATTCGCTTATATGCCATTTCGGTATTTTGCTGTTTCGTGCTTTCAAGTTCGATCAAGACGCATTCAAAAGAATGCGTCTTCGATCATCTAATAGGGAGCCTCAGATTTGCTAGGGCTGACTTTCCTCAAGGGCATATAGTGGGGGATGCAGGTTATGCATTGGAGCTCTACCTCCTGACACCCATGACTAACCCACACAATATCACCAAACAAGGATACAATGAGGTCCATGCTCAAACATGAAATATCATAAAAAGTGTGTTTGGTTGCTTAAATTAGGTTCATAGGTTCATGGGTGCATAGGTTGTAGGTAGGTACTAGGCTATCGGCCCTGGGGCCTATATAAGCCTAGCCAAAAAGGTTCCCTGGCTTCTGTCAAGCAGTGTCGTAGAAGTGATCCCCAGGGTGAACTTTCTATTTCCCATCCAGTCGTCAAGGTTTTTCTTAAAGAGGAGCAATGAGGAGCTTTGCTTGACATGAATGGGTAGTTTGTTCCAGAGTATGGGAAGTCTCTGGGACAGGAATCTATCCCTCCAGCATGTTCGGTTTATTGTGATGACAAGGTATAGGTCCCTGGAGCGTGTGGTTCGAAGAGATTGGGATTTCTTTAAGTGAGTGTAGCATGTCCAACAGCTCTAGGTTTGTCATAGGTTTGTATGTTAGGCAGAGATTGCCTCTGAGAAGGCGGACGGAGTAGAGCTGGAGTTTTTTGAGATGGTCTGTGTATGGCATCTGTTTGAGGCTGGTAATCCTCTTAGTGAGGTATTTCTGTGGCCTTTCCAATTGTTGTAGGGTTCTGGTGCCTAGTAGCATCAGGACGTGCACTGCAGAATGACCCTGGTACCTGTGCTGAAATACTCACAATGTGTGTGTCATGATTCACAATATCATTCTCAGGAAATAGCTCTATCAAGTACAGCAGGGGGCAGGACTACAGTTTTAAGGACCACTGCCTAGGTCCAACAAAAAAAGAAGATAACACCAACACCACGATGCAGATAAAAACCAGGGAAACTTTATTGCTCAATCAACACTAGTACTTAGACTTTCACCATAAGGCTTCATTAGCCAAATACGTCCAAAATTACAAACATCTCATTTAAATCATTCATCAAAATCATGTGACTGAAGTAAACCAGTCTTAAAGAAACATGTTACAATTTGTTTCTGATCTCTTTTAAAATGAGTTTCAAACTAAAATTTTCATTCAGACCTGGAAATTGATATGCCTTAAATCTTAAAATCCATTTGCTTTCCTGTAACTCAGTGTAGTTAGTCAAATCACTCCCTCAAACCGCTTTATAAATATTTTGTAATATACAAAAATTAAAAGTGTGTGAGGCACAATGTAATACGTTCTATATAGGTAAAAGCAACAGAAGACTGAAGGACAGAATATGTGAACATCTATCGGAAATTAGAAGGGAAATAAATACGAATGCACTTTATTGGCACATTAAACAAACAGATGCCTCACACACTTTCAATTTTTGTAATTTTATAAATGAAAGCCATGGTGGCACATCGGTTGTGTTGTTGCCTCACAGCAAGAGGTTCGCCTGTTCGATTCTCAGCTAGTGTGTGGGGAGTGCCTTCTGTGTGGAGTCTGCATATCCTCCCCTTGGTCGAGTGGCCTCCGAAAGACATGCGTGAAATGGGTGTGCTTTCACTGAAGGTTGGGTGTCGGGCTGGCAACTCGGCACCATAAAAAAAAGACAAACAAAAAACAAAATTTTTATAAAGTGGTTAGAGGAACTACTCTAAGGCTAACCTCCTATGATTAAGTGATAACCTAGAAAAGTTTCAAGCCCCCATAACCCCTGAAAACACTCCTGCCTATGCAGAACTGTTCACAGAAACCCTGTACATGCATGTTAATAGCTGCATAGAGGCAGCTGTACTCACCAGGAAGAAATACAGAGCTAACTCAAAAAACAGGCCAACCTGATGGAATTACAAAATCAATAGGCTGTATAACAGAAGGAAAAGAATCATGGCAGAAATTAGGAGTTGCAGCACCCAGCAGGATAAATGCACTCTCATCAAACTAAACAAACAACTCAAAGGACAAATAAAGTCCATCAAAGTGAAATCTAAGATAAATCTGGTCTCCCAGGCCAAGGACAACAACAAGGCACTATTTAGTTATGTCCACAACCTCAAAGGCTATACACAATTGTGTGCAGAGCTCATTGTAAATGGAGCCACCTATACTGAGCCAGAAGATACAGCAAACCTGCTAGCTGATAAATTCAGTTCCAACTTGACCACTCTCTCCCGCCCAACCTTACCTCAGGAAATAATCAAATAAAAATTCCCTTTCTATCACTAGTGAACAGGTCCTTAATGCTCTTTCTCTAAGACCAAGAACACTGCATCATTTGGCCCAGACAATGTTCCATGATGGTTTCTAAATAGCATGAAACATGCCCTGTCAGGGCCTCTGGAATTGCTATTGAACTGTAGCCTCCAAAGAGGCTTTGTGCCTCATGAATAGAGAACAACAACAGTCGTCCCTCGGCACAAAGGTGGGCCATCTACAGACCCTGGAAACTACAGACCCTTAAGTCTCACTAGTCTTACATGTAAAGCCATAGGAAGAATTATCATGGAAATGATCAATAGTGATACAGTAAACACCCAGACACTGCACCCAACCCAGTTTGGTTTCGTCATGGGCAGGGTGTGCCTACTCAACCTGGTGGAGTTCTTTGAGAAGATCACCAAAGCAATGGATGAGGGCAAAATGGTTCACAATGCCTATCTTGATCTGGCCAAGGCATTTGACACAATACTCCCCTTGAGCATTGTTGGAAAATTCAAGAGGTTAGATACAAACTCGTATGTCACCAGGTGGATAGCCAAACTGGCTCACAGATAGGACCCAGGAAGTTAGAATCGGGGACTCCACCTCTACAAAGAGGCCAGTCACAAGTGGAGTCCCTCAGAGATCAGTCCTTGGACCACTCCTTTGTGGCATTTACTTCTCTGAAGTCAAGGCCAATGTCTCTGGTCTCTGGCTGACAAAATATGCAGATGATTGCAAATTAGGAGCTGTCATTTAATCCAGCAATGACACAAATGTTCTCCAAGACGTGCTGACACGGACAGACAACTGATGTCAGAGCCATGGACTAAAACTAAATGCCAAGAAATGCATAATAATATCCTTCTGGAAATCACACACTCCAGTAACTATCATATTGATAACACACCAGTTAAAGGTAACCCAGTAGTAAGTGACTTAGGGACATACATAGACAGTAATCTAGCCATTGATCATCACGTGTGTAGAGTAGTGAGGAAAGCATTCTATGTTGCATAACTTATAAATAAAGGTATGGTGTCTAAGTCCAAAGAAGTCATTGTTCCACTGTATTTGGCATTCCTCAGACAAATCATTGAGTACAATGCCTAACCAGGCATACCCATCAATTAGACGATCCACAGAGGTTCATCACTAAAAGAATACAGGGCATAAGTAAAGTGTCCTATGTAGACCAACTCAAGGCATTATCCCTGTATTCTGTCTCCTACAGGGTTTTGAGGGGAGCTCTATGCTTGGCATACAGGGTATTGTCAGACCCACACTCTGATGGACCTCTTGCACAGCCACAAAAATCAGCACCAGAATTACCCTTTCTAAAGACTTAAACCTTGCCTGTGACATAAATAGGACCTGCTGAAGGGACAGGGATGTATCCCAGAAACTACCCCACCATTGGAAAAGGCTCTCAATCCATGTGAAGCAGAGTTCCCCCAAACCCAATTCAAGTGCAACTTGGACAATTGGATGGGGAACAGGAAATTCATCCCTCGTTTGGCACCTATGTCTCTAATGGACACAGGCAAGCTATAAATGGTTAATTTCCCAGACCCCTGCTTGTAAATGTTTCATCTCTCAAGCCCCTGCTTACACTTATCAAGGGTATCAGAGATTTTGGAAGCATGGATAGCATTAAAAAGGCCGTTTTGGCTAAGCCAATATAAACCTGACTTTACCACCATTACTGAGACCTGGCTAAAACCATACATCAAAGATTCTGAATTTCTACCCCCAAAATATTCTTGTCTTAGAACAGACAAACTTCATAAAAGGTGGTGACATTGCCTTATTATACCAAGCACCTTTGCAGTAATTCCTTATTCAAAACCTATTCCTCTCTTTTCCACATCAGAGCTACTTGTTACCTTCCTAAAACTCAATGAATGCAAAAGCACAGGCAACAATACTCCCATTCTAGAAGAAATTCATGCTTGGGCAACCAGTAACATAAAAAATGAAACATCTTAGTGTAGCCACATGAATTGGGATTGTCAAAGAGATGAAGAAAGTAGACATGAGTATAAGGAGATGAGGCGCATGGCAAAGAGAGAGGTGGCGAAGGCTAAGAATAAGGCATATAAAGAGTTGTATGAGAGACTGGACACTAAAGAGGGAGAAAAAGACCTGTAGTGATTGGCTAGACAGAGGGACAGAGCTGGGAAAGATGTGCAGCAGGTAAGGGTGATAAAGGATAGTGAGGGAAACATATTCACAAGTGAGGAGAGTGTGTTGAGTAGATGGAAAGAGTACTTTGAAGGGCTGATGAATGAAGAGAATGAGAGAGAGAGAAGGTAGGATGATGTTGGGATAGTGAATCAGGAAGTGAAGCAGACTAGTAAGGAGGAAGTAAGGACAGCTATGAAGAAGATGAAGAATGGAAAGGCTGTTGGCCCAGATGACATACCAGTGGAAGCATGGAGGTGCTTAGGAGAAATGGCAGTGGAATTTTTAATCAGACTGTTTAATGAAATTTTGGAAAGTCAGAGGATGCCTGAGGAGTGGAGAAAAAGTGTTTTGGTACCTATCTTTAAGAATAAGGGTGATGTGCAGAGCTGCAGTAACTACAGAGGGATAAAATTGATCAGTCACAGCTTGAAGTTATGGGAAAGAGTAGTGGAAGCTAGGTTAAGAAGGGAGGTGATGATTAGTGATCAGCAGTATGGTTTCATGCCAGGAAAGAGCACTACAGATGCAATATTTGCTCTGAGAGTGTTGTTGGAGAAATACAGAGAAGGTCAGAAGGAGTTGCATTGTGTCTTTGTGGATTTAGAGAAAGCATATGACAGGGTGCCTAGAGAGGAGTTGTGGTATTGTATGAGGAAGTTGGGAGTGGCAGAGAAGTATGTAAAAGTGGTACAGGATATGTACAAGGGTAGTGTGACATTGGTGAGTACTGCGGTGGGAGTGACAGATACGTTTAAGGTGGAGGTGGGATTACATCAAGGATCAGCTCTGAGCCCTTTCTTATTTGCAGTGGTGATGGACAGGTTGACAGATGAGATTAGACAGGAGGCCCCGTGGACTATGATGTTTGCAGATGACATTGTGATATGTAGTGAGAGTAGGGACCAGGTTGAAGAGACCCTGGAGAGGTGGAGATATGTTTTAGAGAGGAGAGGAAAGAAGGTCAGCAGGGCTGAAAGAGAATATATGTGTGCATATGAGAGGAAGGGTAGAGGAATGGTGAGGATGCAGGGAGTAGAGTTGGTAAAGGTGGATGAGTTTATGTACTTGGGATCAACTGTTCAGAGTAATGGTGAGTGTGGAAAAGAGGTGAAGAGGAGAGTATAGGCAGGGTGGAATGGGTGGAGAAGAGTGTCAGGAGTGATTTGTGACAGACGGGTACCAGTAAGAGTGAAAGGGAAGGTCTACAAGAGGGTAGTGAGACCAGCTATGTTATATGGGTTGGAGACTGTAGCATTGACTAAAAGGCAGGAGTCAGAGCTGGATGTGGCAGAGTTAAAGATGTTAAGATTTGCACTGGGTGTGACTAGGATGGACAGGATTAGCAATCAGTATATTAGAGGGTCAGCTCAGGTTGGACAGTTTGGAGACAAAGCAAGAGAGGCGAGATTGCATTGGTTTGGACATGTGCTGAGGAGGGATGCTGGGTATATTGGGAAAAGGATGCTAAGGATGGACCTGCCAGGTAAGAGGAAAAGAGGAAGGCCTAAGATAAGGTTTATGGATGTGGTGAGAGAGGACATGCAGGCGGTTGGTGTGAAAGAGCATGATGCAGAGGACAGGAAGAAATGGAAACAGATGATCTGCTGTGGCGACCCCTAATGGAAACAGCCGAAAGAAGATGATGATGATGAGTGTAGCCACATGAATTACAATGCCCATACTCGACTTTGGCAAGGCTGCTGATGTCACCCACCCAGAAATACACCTCCAGGAAGGTTATGCCCAGTAATCTCCGTAGCATGTCCCGAAACTGCGTACTGCTCTAGAGTGAGAAAGTAGCTAGGTAGGTGTTCTAACCCCAGACATAGCAAGTGTGTGTGTCTGTCTCTGTCTGTGTAGAGAGCAATGCGTTTTAGTGTAACCACACAAATTACAATGCCCATACTCGACTTTGGCAAGGCTGCTGATGTCACCCATCCAGAAATACACCTCCGGGAAGGTTGTAACCCAGTAATCTCCATGGTGCGTCCTGCAACTGCATACTGCTGGAGTGTGATTTAGAACTGTGGCAGGGTTCCATCCCCACCCATGGCAGTTCCGGATGTTTTAGGTGTGTCCATGTCTGTATACGGAGCAATGCATTATAGGCTAGTCACATGAAGTACATTTCACATGGCCCACTTTGGCAATCCAGCTGATGTCATTCTTTGTGAAATACAGCTTTGGGGAAGGAGTTCCCTAGTAATCCCTATGGTGCATCCTATAACAGCTCCATGCTGTAGTGTGGTATAGACCTCTGTCAGGGGTTCTATACCCACACATGTCAGTCGTGGATGTTTTGTGTGTGTCTCACTGTCTGTGTTGGGAGCAATGCATTTTAGGGTAGTCACCCGCAGTACATTTCAAATGGCCTACTTTGGCAATGCTGCTGATATCAGTCATTGTGGAATACACCCTTGGGGAAGAAGTAGGTCAGTAAGGTGCGTAGCAAGTACTATAACTGCATACTGCTGAGGTGTAATAAACTAGCTAGGTAGGGGTGTGTGTGTGTGTGTGTGTGTGTGTGTGTGTGTGTGTGTGTGTGTGTGTGTGTGTGTGTGTGTGTGTGTGTGTGTGTGTGTGTGTGTGTGTGTGTTTATATCTCATATCCTGTGTAGAGGTAGTTGTGAGCCTGTGGCCAATGTGGAGCGGGTTTTGCATACATCTTATATGGCAGCCCTACTATATAGCACAATGCCCACTGTACAGGGATAACAGATGTGAAATAGCTGAGAGGCTGGGGTGCAAAGCCATACCCATACATGTGATATCAAGGCAAGGCAATCACATTTAGCAACCCCAGTATTACTCAGAGCAGACTCTCAACACATGTCACATACGCACACACATGCCTTGGCAACAGCCAATATGTGGGTAGTACACTGCATATTGGCCACTGATAGTAACCATGGAGTGATAGCAGTGGGCTACAGAGGGCATGTCCTCTGTCCATCTGTCCAATATGCACGTATATGCTGACAGTGCACCTCCCCCATGTTCCCCAATGGACACCTGCACCACCTGTGGTGCCATCACATGTGTCCCACAACGGACATACCATGCCTGACAGCATGCACTGTATAGACAGTTGCTACTGACACCAAGGAATGTTGTCAGCATGCCATCAATGTAGGTGCAGGTAAACCTGGTGCCCATTACCAGCCCCTGCCATAGGGTCAAGACTGGCACATATGATGGTAATCTGTGTGCATAACATGGGCCAGATGCCCCAGGTATAGATCCACATGTCACTTTACATACATGTGGGAGGTGTGCACATCCCAGACGCTGTCCATGTCATGGGGTAAGGAACCCGTACATGGCAAGGAATGCACAGCATGGGCAACACACAATGGTCACCCAGGTGACTGGATGGGGAATGCAATACCCACCTGTGTGGGCAAGAGCAAAAACCACAGCCCTGAGACACAATCATGACCATTGTCTTGTGGCCTGATGCCAAGGTATACCCATTGCCTACCCTTGTACAGCCTGCTGCCAAAGTCGACCACCACACGCCAGTACAGACATGCACCCATGCATGTCAGTAGTGACACCCTGTGTGTTTGTCTGTGTGTTGTATGGTGCATATGTTCACAGCTACACTCACTACAACCCCCTTGTGCATATAGAGGCACGCTGTTAGATGTCAGACACCTCCTCATACCCTTTGCCCATACCACCTCCATATGACCCATAGGTACAGTGATGTGTTGTGGCAATCCTGCTACTGATGTGCTGTACCCAAAGCCCTGTCAAGTGTGGTGATGTGTGTGTATCCCCATTAGAGTGTGGCTGTGTAGACGCTGGCACCTGTTCATGCTGACAGGCACGTGTACGTCATCTACCATATAGCTGCTGTATCCCTGTTGCAGTTGTCATGCACCATCACAAATATGTTCTGAGGGCTACACAACAGGTAACCCATATGGCACATCCAATAACTGCATCACACTTTGGACGCAGTACATAGTTGTCAGGGGTTTGATACCCTCTGCTGGTAGGTGTGTGACACAAACATGCTGTGGTTTTACTCCACCACCCCTCCCTGACATGTCTTTGCCTCTGTCTGCCTCTCCCACTCCCTCTCTGGTGGATGTGGAGACCTAAACCAGCTTTGCTTAGGCAGCAGCATGTGTATTTTAAGTGATGCTCATGATCAGCTGATGGCCTCTGCATGAATCACAGCCCTCCCCTAGCTGATTGCATGTGTAACAGCTGTGGTAACAGTCCCATAACCAATTGCATGGAAACACACTCCGATATCTAGGAACATCATGTTGGTGTTGGCCCTTGTCATTCACTGTGAGCAGGAACTAGATCCATTGGTTGGCAACCAGCATCTGCGATAGATTGGGGATTTAACTTCTACAACATACACTGTGGAAACAGGGCAACACACAGGAGGAGGATGTGCCTGACCCGCCTACAGACTGTAAGTGCTGTTATACTGCATGTGGCGTACTGTTGGTCTAACAGTGTGTGTGTGTGGATCAGTCTTTCCTACATGTCTCCACACCTGCCATGTCAGTTCCATGTTTATGTGGAATCCCCATCTGCAGGGTCATCTGCAGACAGGGCAGTGTGTTGTGCCATTGGTTCCATGTGTTACCTATAGAGCATCTATCTGTGGACTGCAGATGGTAGTGTGAGAATTGCAGTCTGTAGATGGTGAATGCCTTGACAGTTACTGGCATCTTATCCCTCATAGGACATATGCTGCCACAAACCCTATTACAACAGTAAATGCATGAGTTTATCACAGCATCATGTCATTAGTGGTCCTGTGTTTGTGCCGCCAGCGACAACTCTGCCAACCTGTGTATATATGTCATGCATGACGTGGTGTGTATTTGCATACACTATAATTAGTGTCATTATATCCGCTGACATGCCAGTGAGATATCAGACCACCCCACATATTATGTACAGTAGGGTTATATTTGATGACATAACCTGAAAAGTCTGTGGATGTTTGTACAGTCCTACGTGTGTGTGGGCATCAGTGTTACAGATAGCAGGTAGCATTAACTTCTACAGGGGAACCAGCACACTCAGGACAGCTACATATGTGTAGGGGGTTCAGAAACTATAGACAGAGTGTGAGTAGAGCCGTGTTATGCTTTGTATAGTACTGGTGTTACAGGGTGTGTGTGTACATACTACTTTACCTTGGAATGCAGTCTGTCTGCATATCCCGCAACTGTGGGCCTATCCTCTTGGTGGCCAGAGGTGTGCCTAACATGTGTTGTCAGTCCACCACACAGGTCCTGTGTCTGATATCCCACTGGCAATGTGTGTGTGGAGTGCTATTAGTACATGACCTACATATCAAGCTTTGCACATATGACATGCTGTGGTGGGGTGTTCCATAGTGGGCTGTGAGTATATCACACTGCCATTGCTGAGATCATTCCATGTCTGTTGTATCCCCCACACATATGGTGGGGCTGGGGCCATATATGTGTGGGCATTACCTACACAATACGTGCATGCTCATATGCACTCCAGAGGCCAGTGTATGTAACAGTGGTATATGGCCCTGTATTCTTGAGTCGGGTGCACCATAAATGACCTTGGCTGTTAAATATGTGGGGGTATCAGGGGTGAGCTGCCATAAGGTATGTGGATGTAAAGTGCTGTATACTTCACCTATATGTACATCATGTACATATATTCGGTTACTGCAAGCCTACTGCCACCCACCAGATGGACTGTTGTGTTTGTCAGTGTGCATGTGATGGTGTCATTTATGCCTTGTTATGTAACAGTTACAACCCATGTGGTCACATGAAGTAGATAGCGGCTGCTGAACTATACTCTTACATTACACACTGTTGATCATTTGGTATGCTGTGGCCCAGTCAGTC
The DNA here is from genome assembly GCF_019279795.1 of Protopterus annectens. Classification (NCBI taxonomy): domain Eukaryota; kingdom Metazoa; phylum Chordata; order Ceratodontiformes; family Protopteridae; genus Protopterus; species Protopterus annectens. The sequence continues at coordinate 372,398,392 of NC_056741.1, read as the reverse complement.
CTCACTTCTGTACAAATCTAAGGACCTGGCCTGGACAGTGACAGTTGTGAACCTTTCCTGACTACTGCATTAGTATAATTGTTTCACGGTTGCATTCCTTTTTTCATATGGATGTCACTGTCTGAATAGCTATATAACATGGCATGTAGAACTGTCATTGTACACAATGAAAGGTATTCCATTTCTGCATACCTGTGTGTGGAGTTTTCCCAATGAACTCTCTGTGGGTATATGTTGCAGACGACGGACGTCATTTGTATGGGTGGCCCATACAGTGTCCGGATGTTCAGGGTTTAACTGTAGGCATAGTGGTTGTTCCATACTGTGTGCACCGACTACATATGTATCCTACTGTACATATATCTGCGTGTGTATGTGTAGTCACATGTATATTCATATATATATATATATATATATATATATATATATATATATATATATTAAAAAATTTTTTATGAAAATTTTTTTTTTTT
>NC_056741.1:372372011-372397419 GCF_019279795.1 Protopterus annectens | reverse complement strand
TTTTCTGTCCATCACTCCACCCCCTTGATTTTTGGTGTATTTTTTTATGCCAAGTTGTGGGCATTTATTTTTTGTTCTTGCTAGCATTGTCCTTTCAGAGCTCAGCCTCCGTCACTTTGTTGGCAGAAAAGCCCTAAAGGGCTTGGCTCCCAAATGTTTCTTTTAGTCAACTTAGCCCTGACCGTTTGGGCACATGGAAGGTGCCCTAAAGTTTTGGAAGCGGGACAGCTATCATAATATTGGCAGGATATAACCCATATAGTTAAGGCTAATGTAGCAGTGATTATTTGAACATCTGCTGTTATGGTTAAGTTTAGTTACATTGGTACTTTGTTTAACTACAATTTGTCAAACTACTATACTTTACCAACACATGGCGAGTCTGAAGTGTAACAGTACTTCAGCTGAGAGTTGTTACATTTAATTAAAAGAACAATATGTACTAAGCTTGTTACTAAGAAATGGGTGTTGGGATTCTGCCAAGATGGCAGTCTTGTGACTGGATAGTTTTCTTTCAGATCTGCCCTTACAAGTTAAGAAAAGGCATTACTCACAGGTTTTTAACATTAAAATACTCAAACTGTTTGTCAATGTTTAGCTATTAAGAATCAATTTAAAATAACTTATATTTTGCTGTTACCATTAAATTATGGCAAAAGTTAAAATAGCTGCCTTAATCAAAATTCTTGTTTGCTGTGGTCACAATTTCACTCACTAGAAAATTAATTCAAACTGAAACTAAGCAGAATAATTCAAGAAATGTGAGGAAACGTTATTGTAGTCAGTCCAGGAGAAAATCTGATTACAGATGGACTAATAACTATAAAAGGAAGAGTGATTCCGGATTCTTACTATCTTCAGGGTATTGAGACTCAAAGCATTAGTAGTGAGTATCCTCCCTCAGGGAATTCATCTGGATTGGGCCTAAAACATGCACCAACCTCCTTGATATCTGAATCCCTTTGAAATGGGATTTCATCTCTATGTTCTTCAATTCAGTTAATACAAGTGGATCTTTTTTCTAATATTAATAATTAAATTATATATTACCTCCAGGTTTTCTTTATTTTATTTATTTATTTTACATTTGTTGACCGGGCTAGTCCAGCTGGAATTATGTCCATTTTCAGTGGAGGCCCGGGGAGAAAAGCTCCAGTGGTTTTTACAAGTTTGCACAGAAATAGGCATAATAAGATAACATTTATAAAACAGAGTAAGTTAATACATGTAATACACAAATATGAATAAGATTGAAACAGGGAGAAAAGATAAAATGTCTTTTCAAACAAGGAATAATAGAGATATATATATATTTTTTTTAATCTTGTCATACTGTATATATGAGATAACATATGTTTACATAGATTAAAGGTGGTTGAGGAGGAGATGTATAGAAAAGGTTATGGTGGTAAGGGGGGTTAGTCGGGGTTTGTGCAAGGACAAAGCCATTGTGCTTTTAAGTGACTTTTTAGTTGATTTTTAAAGAGAGGTAATGATGAGAGAGATGTCAGTTTTGTGGGAAGTTTGTTCCAAATTGTCCCCACAGAGTTTGTGAAGAGAGAATCTCCTGCCTTGTTGTGGGATTTCTGGGTTGTAACTAGTAGTTTATTTGCTGAGTGCAGGTTTGAAAGGTTTTTATAGGGGGGGATGAGGCTAGTGAGAATAGGAGTATTAGTAGGCTGGTATAGAATTTTATGTGTAATTGAGAGTTGTTGAAATTTTAGTTGGTTATTTAGTTCAAGCCATCCTAGACGTTTTAGGTTTAGACAGTGATGTGCTTTGAATGAGGACCCAGTAGCAAACCTGGCAATGTTGTTATATGAAGTGGACAATTTGTTTAGGTTGCTTTTGGAAAGATTAGTGAAAATTGGGGAGGCATAGAAGAGAGTGGAGCTCAGATGGGTTTGGGCAACAGTAGTTCTGGCTTCAGGGGTAAGAAAAGGTTTTATCCTATATAAGGATCCCAGTTTTTTGTTTACAGTTTTGATGGTGGCATTAATGTGATTGTCAAAGTTGAGGTTGTGGTCAATCAGTACACCTAAGAGTTTTGTAGTTGTGTCGGGAGCTATGATTGTACCATCGATGGAGGTAATAGAGAAGTGTAATGGGGTGGATTTGTTAGTTGGTGTAAATAGTAATAGTTTGGGTTTTTTTTGGCATTGAGGAGGAGGTGATGTTCTTGGAACCAATTTTCTACTTGGTTGAAAACTGATTGGGTGATATCATGGAGCTCAGACGAAGTGGTTGCTTTACAGATGAGAGTGGAATCATCTGCGTATTGTATGCAGGTGGGTAGAGGAAGATTAGTAGAAAGGTTGTTAATGAAAATGGAGAAGAGTAGAGGTCCCAGGATAGAGCCTTGTGGGACACCCAGAGTAATTGGGAGATGTTTGGATAAGTTATTATCCCAGAGGACAGCCTGTTGTCTATTATGCATGTAGGATTTGAACCATTGGAATGCTAGTGTGTCAAGAGAGAAAGAGTTGAGTATGTTAAGTAGTAATTGATGGTTGACCATATCAAAACCTTTAGAAAGATCAATGAACAGAGCAGAGGAGAGCATGTTATTGTTACGTTGTTTATTAATGCAGTCTGTGAAGGATAGGAGAGCAGTGGTGGTACTGTGGAATGGTCTGAAACCATGTTGACAGTCAGCTAAAAGGTTATATTGGAGAATGTGGTCTAGAAATTGTTTGTGGATACATTTTTCCATAATTTTGGCTAGTGGAGATAGTAGTGCAATAGGTCGAAAGTTGGAGAGTTCAGTTGAGTTCCCTCCTTCATGAAGTGGGAGTATGTGAGAGATTTTCCATAATGAAGGGACAGAGCCTTCAGTTATGGTTCTATTAATTAGAATAGAGATTGGGTAAGCAAGAGGTTTAGCAGCAATTTGAAGGTATTCAGGTGGTAGGAGATCAGCTGAAGCTATACAGGGTTTGAGTTTATGAAGTAGTCTAAAGATGAGGGATGTAGAAATAGGTTTTAAGTGAAATGTAGGTGGTAAGGTAGTGGGGGGGGAGGTAGGGTGGGGTTGAGAGGTGGTAGGGAGTTAGCTAGAGATTGGACAGTTTCAGTAAAAAAGCAGTTTAAAGCATCAGCATCAGCATCAGCTTCTTCTTAACTGAAGAACTGAATTTCTCATTAAAAGACTATTTCAATATTTTTGCACTTAAAGTGCCAGCTATGGCAGTAGTTATGACCTTCCACAAAAAAAAGCCTCTTTAACCTTTAAGAGTATACCAGGGGAGAATACATTACTATAACATGTCTGGAGGAAGATATTAGCAACGAAAAATTGCAGAATGTTCTAAATGGAATGTTTACTTTAATTCTGGGTCATCCAATTTTACTTTCTCCTTACATTGCTGAGAGGTTACACAGGAGTCGCCATGCCCTCCAAAACATACCCCCAACACCAGAATAATTTATATTAAGTTGTTAAGTACTGCAGATTCTTTTGTTTTGCTTCATTTTGCTAAAAAGAATATAATGAACAATGTTATCGCCTAATTGTTGCAACTAATTTGACAAAGGAAACTACACAGTAAAAACTTGTGGATAGCCTCAGATATTCAATGCTGATTTAAATATGAATATACTTTAATCTCTTGCCCTTCTGTGGTTTCCTTCACAGGAATGGATGATTTGTAGAAATCATCAAGTTCTATACAGCTGACACAGATCTTCAAGGAACTTACTTGAGTGATACAACACTTTAACATATATTTAAATCTGATTTCTATTTCATAATATAGCTTGCTCCATCTAACAGTTATGTAACGGATTCTTACTTGGTATCCTCGTTGGGAGATACCTAGCCCTGTTGCCTCACAGTAAGATGTGTTCTGTTCCAGTTCTTGTCCGGAATGCATCTGTGCAGGGTCTCTGGTTTCTCATTTTGTTTTTGTTGGTATTCTAGTACTCTGTTTTCCTTCCATATTCCAAAGACATATGGTAGGCAGATTGGTAACTCTCCATTTCCCAGAAGTATATTTAAGATTAATTGACATAATGAGGTGGGTCTTCACCTTCCATGTACAGGACTAAATCCTGACATCCTCCAAATGCCTCTGTGTAGTTTGCATTTTCTGTCTTGGTCTCTCTACGGTTTCTTCCACCTCAAAATTAAAATAATTAAAAAAAAAATATGCCTAGTGTTTTCATCTCAAACTCACCCAGGAATGAATCTGTGTGCAGCCATGCAGACTCTAAATGATGCCCTGTAGGGTGAAGTGTTGCACAGACCAACCACTTTGGGCATCAATCAAGGTGTGCAACATCCTCAAGATAAGAGAGCATGGATCCCAGACTGCGTTCTGTGACATGGACTAGCCACAGCGTAAACACTGACTTTACGTAATACAGTTGTACTGATTAATGTTGTCAAAATGGGCATGAGTAGGAGGGGTGTATGTGCCTCTAATGGCCAGATTGTGCCCACCATAAAATCTAGCATCCCTGGGCCAATAAGCTACTAGCCAGCCAGTGACCAGATGCCCCGCTTAGGTTACTTGGGATAGTTCTGTTGTATGAAAGCTGGACATAAAACCAATTAACCTGACAAACATGAACTAATAATTACTACACTCAGTACAGGTTTACTGACAGAACACAGAATAAAAGTGGATGGAATGATGCAAGGAGGAGGCTGGACATCCTATGTATCAAGGAGACAAGATGGAAGGGTAGTGCAGCAGTCACTTCGCTTGAAAGCCAGAGTCTACTACTCAGGAAAAGGACAGGCTAGAAATGTTGGGGGAATTATTGTGAGGGAAAGGCTTTAGAAATCAGTGATGCATCATAAGAGTTAGTGACAGACTCATGGCAATTAGACTCTAGTGTAAGGACTGGGTACTATTTATAATTTTAGCCTATGCTCCACAATAGGGTTGTGGTAGTGAAGAAAAGAGTGCATTTAGACACAATTTGCAGGACCTACTAGATAAAGCAGGACAACATGAATTGGTGTTTATAATTGGTGACCTGAATGCACATATCAGGACAGACAGAACAGGATATGTGGACTGTCTGTGTCCACATGGATGGTGCAACAGGAATAAAGGACAGGCCATTCTAGTCTTTTGTCTGGAAAATGGCTTGATCGTGGCCAACACATGGCTCAGCAAAAGAGACAGTCATAAGATCACATAGAAATGTTGCCAAAATGGATTTCAGGTAGACTTTCTCCTAGTAGGAAAAGACACTGGGGTGGAATCAGTGATTGCAATCATCCCCATTGAACAGCTGACCCACAGCATAAAATACTGGGTGCCTAATCAGCTGCAAGTGGTAGTCAAAAAAGGCTCTAAGGTCAACAAAGATTAGGCTTAAGACTGGGGAATTGAGTGGAGAGAAAGCATAAGAATTCAGGGAATTACTCAGGACTCTAGCACCTCAGAGCGAAGAGGAAAAATAGTTGCAGGTACAGAATAATGCTACTGCCTCAAAACAGAATATGTGAGGGCTATAACAGATATCTGTCTGAGTCAGGTATGGACGTAAGGTGCATAAGGAAAGCTGCTGGTGGAACACAGAAGTCCAGGAAGTCATCAAATGAAAGAAGGAAAAAGTGTGAGACAGAAAAGTTGGGCCAGGCTAAGAAAGAATGCTGGTTGGCTAACAAGGAGGCAATAGCAAAGAATAAGGCATCAGAGGCACTCTACCAGCTTCTATAAAGTGACTTGTTAGATGGCATAGAGAAACTCTATCAGGCTGTGGGGCAAAGACAAAAAGATATAGAAGATGATCAGACACCTTTTGTAAGGGACATCAGCAACAACCTCCTCACCAGCCCACATAAAATCAAAGGCAGGAGTACTTTTAGCAGCTTTTGGATAAAAAAACCCACATAATCTGTTCTGCACCAGACATACCCTATGATGAAAGTAGAGGAGGATCCTACCCTAGAATTAGTAAGAACAGCAATAAACAACCTGAATCCAAGGAAAGTAGAAGGCCCAGATGTGGTTGCAGCATATATGATCAAGGTATTGGGTGAGATACTGGAGAAATGACTGCTGAGGGTACTCATAGCAGTATGAAGTGAAAGGTGTATCCCGAATGACTGGAGGATAAGCATACTAGTAGCAGTGTATAAAAACAGAACAATACAGAGGTATCAAACTCCTGTAATGCTGCATAAAGTTTCTGGAGAGGGTGACTGATAAACAAATATGCAGAGTAGTAGAACATTATATGGGATATGAGCATTTCAAATTCATCTCATGACTGTGGCACAAATGACCCACAGTTTGCAGTGAGACAGATGGCTGAGAAGAAGCTAGAGATGAGGAAAGAGTCCAACTGGCCATTCATAGACTTAGGGAGAGCATATGACAAGGTCCCATAAAACTGATTTGAGCAGTTGTGTAGTTGTTCAAAAGTCCCAGAAATATTGGTAGAATTAGTGCAGGTTATGTACAAGAACACAATGACTCAAACATGAACAGAGTCTGGTCTCAAAAAAAGGTTTTCAGTTGGAGTGGCTGTGCATCAAGGTTCATCTCTGAGCCCAGAGCTGTTCTTACTGCTAATGGACTTCATCGGCAAGCAGGCTAGAAGGGACAGATCGACAAAGTTGCTGCATACAGACAATGTGGCATTACAGGCATACTCTGAGCAAGATCTTCAGCAAAAGGTATTAGAATGGAATACAAAACCGAAGGCACATGGAATGAAAGTGAAGTACAGATTAGACAGCTGTAATTGCAGCAAATGGGGAAAATCAGAAAATGCTGAGAATTGAGATAGAAGGAAAAATGGAAAAATTGTGAAACACCTTAACAGCTTCAAGTATTATGTCAATCTCCTGGGTGTGGGCATTGTGTCCATTCAGTTGAGTGTAGGGTACTTATATATATATGTGTGTGTGTGTGTGTGTGTGTGTATCTGTGTGTGTGTGTGTGTGTGTGTGTGTGTGTGTGTGTGTGTGTGTATTTTTTTTTCTGTTTTGATAATACAGATTTATTTGTGTTTCCAAAATATGTTATGTCATGTTTTGAATATTCTTTCAACATGGAATCACTAAATTAAATGTAATTTAATTTTTAATGAAGTATTTCTTACTACTTGCATGCTAAACCAGTCCATGATAGATATGTTGACTCCTTTCATTATTTTTTTCAATAATTTTCCTATAAACCTATATTTAAACACAGGGGATATATGGTAAGAGTAAAATTATTTTATCAATGGGGATATATATATATATATATATATATATATATATATATATATATATATATATATATATATATACATTTTTCATGGACTTTTTAATATATTACATAAATTCAAAGAAATTGTGTATGTCATATGAAAATAATTTTGGATTACTAACCAGAATTTTTCTATCAACTGTTCATTTAATGTGGATATTTTAGATCTATTTCTGTTACAAACACTCAGATGTAACATTTTTTATTAAACATTATGTTTACTGTTTAACGAGTATATAATTTTAATACTAGAAGCAATTGCATGCATTTTATACCAGGAAATCCTTTGCATCCATGCTCTAATTTGATTTCCTTAAGCTATCTTAAGCTTATTAGGATGTCAGATAAACATTATTTCAATTTTTTTTAATCTGTTCCTTACAAAGTAACAGAGTGATTGAGTTAGTAAAAACTATAGACTCTTTGGTAGGAAATGCTTCTTATCAATAGCAGTATATATTCAAAAGAACATTGATTCCATATAGTTATGTTTTTTTTTTTAATTTCAAATATGCAATTTAGCTTTGCTTCAGTTATTTACTTGATAGATCTTTTAGCTTTTTTTTCAAAGTAACCCATTTCCTCTTCAACATTATATTATACTCTTCCTTAACTTACATTGTATAATCTTTTTTTTTTTAGAATACAAAAATCACCATTTGGTTTTGTTACTATTAAATTTTAAATCAGATGCATTACTGAACATAGTAATTAAACTTTGAACACAACTAAATAAAGCATTTGTGTCTGAATATGTTAATAAAATATCATCAGGAAACTAATATTTTTGAGTAATTTTGATTAGGTTCTATATTGAATAATTGATTTCTACTAACCTGACTATTCAGTATAGTGACAACATTACATCAACATTAATCATACCAAGAAGAAAATCAAAACACAAAGAAAAAACTATTTTTGCAAGGAGACAGCTCCCTTTACCCATTACATCCTTGGTACTTTAAATATTCAGACCCTGAGATTACACAAAGGGGAGCTAATTTCCTTATCCCCCTGAGTACACTCTCCTAATAAACAGATAGAACACAGTGAAACAAAAGCAGGCACACCTTGATTATCTGTTTGAAAAACTTTTACTTGTGGCTATACCTTATAATTTTAGATAAAGAGTCTGAAATCATGGGTGTCAAAGAACATCCTTGTCTATTACCTTTTTAAATTAAAATACCTTTTGGAAGACATGATTGATTGTAGAAATTCAAATATTTTTAGCGTTAAACACAAATACCCCCACATTACAGCGCAGAAAAGCTTTCTCTGTGTCAAGGCTGAACCTTCCTACTATCACAAATGTAATCAACTGATGTCAATATTCTCATTTTCCTCTCTTTGGCTATTTGCTATTAATAGCAGGTCTTGCTTGGTCTTCATCTGTTAACCTAGAGATGATATTTCTTAATGCCCCTGCAAATGTTGTGACATCAATGTGGTTGGTTGATAAGATAAGCAACAAGAAGGACTTTTATTCTGTTTTATTACTGGTGCGGAATAAACATCTCCAATAAATGGGAATATAGTTATTATTTCAAACATTTGAATATGTTTTTATCAAATATAATACTTGGGAAACTGTATGTCTAATTTTCCATGGTGTTTTGAGCAGCTGTGTTGAAGAGCTTGCTACCAATCACAGCAGTGTTCTTTTTAGCAATGAAATATGCTGCAGTGCTCTACAGAGTGAAGTACCTATCTCAGACTGTTTCACATTGTTGTACCATATCTCAAAAACTGAGGTATTAGGTGCACTACCATTCAGCACCTGTCTCTGAACAGCTCATATTGTGAGATCTGTACTGCCCAGTGAAATAGAAAGATTAGAGTGCTACTCAGTATATAACAATGGAGCTGCACAGGATACAGAGTAGTCCACACCTCCTCACTTCATCTTATATTATTAGCCTTGCAGTGCTGTGGAGAATAGATTACCTTTGAAGTTACAGCACAGATGCACAATGTATGTCTATAAACCCCAGCCAATGCAATATTTATTTAGGATAGAAATGTTATAATAGTAACATTAATATTAATAACAATACTATCAGGTATCCTCATTATTTTGTCATAAAAGTAATAATTTTGTGAGAAATAAAGCAATGACTGATAGAAATTAAGGGAGAGTTATGAACATTAGGGACATCTAGGAGACTCAGCTCAGATAAAGTTTGAGTAGTTCATTTAGTTTGATAAATTAAACATATTTCCAGTAAGATGTCTTGAGTGATGCTTTCCTTATATTCTTATTTTATATATGGAAGTATCCCTCTCTCATACCTTATAAAAGTAAATTATCTCCTTTCCATTTTTCATCCATCTTCATACAGGGACCACATTGTGCATGTATCTCTGTTATAAATAACTGATTCCTTATCTAATCTGTGTTGAGAATGTTTCTTCTTATCTGTATATTCATACTTTAAAGTTTATCATGTTTTCTGCAATTGAGGGAACTTATTTCATACTTATTTATATTTGTCCAATAAATTTGAATCCACATTACCTAACTCACTATACTCATTTTCAGGTTATTAGCCTAATGTGACTATTGAACCCAAGTTGACAAATGATTGAGTATGTACTGATTTCCAGTACATATCAGGTCATAAATAGCATAACAGGGAGTAATTGTTTTCCAGGAGACATCATTCATTGCCTTAGACTGATGCTGGACTTTATAGGGCAACAGATCCAACCCTCTAATGGTTTTCTTTTTTTTTTTCAAAACAGGTTTATTGTTTTAACATACAAGAGAAATATCATAACAATTTTATACAAGTAATTAAAAATAGATATGATTATAACATTCAACAAAACAACTAAAGTATTTACAAAGACATCCACTACAATCAGATCAATTAATTAAACTAAAATACCATGCTATTGAAATTAGGATTTTTTTAACAAATTTTGTAAATTATCCCATACAATGTAATAAGATGTTTTTCTAGTTGTTCTTGACCTAATTGTGTTTATTTCCATATGGCACACTATATTCATAACATTTTTAAATTCATTGAACGAAGGAGGTGTATCTGAAATCCAATTTCTGGTTATTATTTTCCTAGCCACTGCTAGAATAGACCATAACAAGGGAAGCTTAACCTTTTAACCCTTTGAGGTACAGGTGTGTTGAATAATATAAGAGATTTAGAAATAATGAAATTATCTGTAAAAGAGCCTGCAAAAATTCATTAATTGACTTCCAGTATTCTTTCAATCTTATACAGTCATAAAACATATGAGCCCAGTCAGCATTAATTTCTACATTACATCTCTTACATAGATTATCTTTATTATTTATTTTATTCATCATCAAAGGTGTATAAAAGATCTATGTAAAAATTTCCATGTATAAAGTCTCCAGACAATGGAAGACGTAGTTCTATAGGCAGATTCCAATATATATTGTTTATCTTGTTGATTTGGTGGGTCCCCATTAATAGAAGTGAAATAATTCCAGTATGTATCTACACTGTAAAAAGTTTCTTGTCTGATAATTTTATGTATGTATGAAAGTTTACCTTTATCAGAAACTTTATGTTGTAAATTTAATATCAAGTAATCAATCAGTGTTGGAATAGATTCTTTAACTGTTATAGACATTAGATCTATTTTATCAATGAGATGTTGTCTAAAGGTCTGAACTTCTAACCAGCAAGTTTTTCTTAGATCAAATTCTTGTTTTAAGAAATCTAGATTTTTAACTTTATTATCAGATATCAACTGATACCAGTACTTTAGGTCATTATCTATAGCTAAATGAGTTCCTTCAGAAGTAGATGACAAAAGCATACCCTGAGTATACATTATAGGGAATATAATAAAATTCCATTCCCTATAATTAGGGTGCATGAATATAAAGTTACGATAGCTAATAATAATATTTAATGGGTAACAAACCACATGTTTAGGTGTAATAGGTGAAGTACAAAATTCCTTTAGTAACCATAACATGGAGTTATTTACAATCATATTTTTATGTGTTAAGGAGATTTTCATGAAGTGCATACTAATTAGCTCCCAATAATCTTTCCATTTTGACATATGACTGATCGATTAATAAAGTAATAACTTTTACAATAGAAGAGATAGTATATAAATTAAAGTCTGGAAAAGAAATACCCCTTGAGACCAGCTATTAGTATGTTTCTTTAATGCAATCCTAGGTCTATTAGGTGCCCGTAGGAAATTTAACATTAGTGTATTCAGTTTCTTGATAATTATTTTTGTAGGTGGAAGTATTATTGATTGTATTAAGTATAAAATCTTGGGGAATATTATCATTTTAATAATTGTAAGTCTCTCCTCCATAATAAAAACATATTATTCCAGGTATTAAAAAGATTTTGTATATTAAGAAAACAGGTATTATAATTATTATATATAATAGATTTAATATCTTTAAAAAGTATTATACCTAAATAAGTTATCTGACCTGAATTGGGTACATATTTAGTAAAATCACTAATGAGAATATTTTTTCGTGTATATATAGTTAGTATTTTAGTTTTTTCTTCATTGAATATTAAACCAGAAATACTTTTAAAATTCATCATTTTATCAAATAGAGACTGCATAGAAGAATTAGATCCTGCTGATGTAATTAGAACATCATCTGCAAAAAGTTGAATTTTGGATGTTGTATTTTCATCTATTTCAAAACCCAATTTGTCAGTACTGTTTCTGATCAAATTAGCCCAAGGCTCCATTACTAAAGTGAATAATAGTGGAGAAAGTGGACATTCTTGTTTTGTACCTTTAAAAATGGGTATTTTTTGTGAAACATATGTTCCTACCTTAATATAAGCCAATGTTCCTTTGTATAAATGCTCAATTAGATTTACAAATGCATCTGAGAAGTTTGTGCACTTCAGTAAGGTAAACAGATAGTCCCAACTTACTGAATCAAATGCTGAATTTATATCAAGACTAATAAGTGATAAATCTTTCTTTTTCCTATTTGCAAAATCAATTAATGCTAAAGTTCTTCTTATATTATCAAAAGTATTTCTGTTTACAATGAAGCCTGTCTGATCTATATCTATAATGCCAGGGATGATTTCTTCAATCTATCAGCAAAAATACTCATAAACATTTTATAATCAACATTAAGTAATGAGATGGGCCGATATGAAGTACATCTAGTTGGATCTTTATTAGGTTTTAAAATTGGTGAAATAAATGTATATTGCCAAGATGGGGGGTTATTAACTCAGTTTGGGCCAAAATAAAAACCTTATGTATTAATGAATATGTACTTTTAGAAAGGATTTTATATATCTCTGGTATAATACCATCATTACCCGGTGCTTTGTTTGATTTAAGCTTATTTATTTGTGTAATAATCTCTGTATATGAAATACTTTTGTCCAATAGTTTAATCTGTTGTTTATTAAGCTTTTTATTCATGTTTGTGGTTATAAACTCCTTTATTTTTATCTTTAGGTTCCATGTTAATGTTATTATGGTTAATTTTGTGAAAGTGATTTCTAAATTCATCTAGTATTTCTGGTATACTAGAAACATTCTTCTTTTTCCTTAGAGAAAAGATTTCTTTGATATGGTTTTGTTTATTCAACCTTTTTTTTATTTTTAAGTCTATGTAAGTATTTGAGGCTTATTGAATAAGACAAAAACTTGTATTTCTCTAAAGTTATTTTAACTTTATGAGTTAAAATTTCTTTGTATTTCTCATTTAGTTTGTTTATTTCTTCAATAACTTTCTTGTCTATAATATTTTCTTTATTATTATGTTTATAAGAGTCTAATTTACTTTGAATATCTAACAATTCCTTATCCCAAGATTTCCTTTTATTATTATACCATCTGATACTTTGTCCATATAGATATGATTTTAAGGCATCCCAAACATAGACAATGGAGACTTCAGGAGTATTATTTATGTCTAAAAATGTTTAACTTCTGAAAGTATATATTCTTTATAGTCTTTTAGTTGAGTTAAGTATGCTGGTATCCTTTTGATCTGAACATTATGAGTATTTTTATCATGAATTCAAAACAATTGAATTATGATCAGATATAGGACATGAAATGATTTTGGAATTAATTAAATCTGTTACCATCTGGTTAGAAATAAAGACCCTATCTATTTTTGAATAAGTTTTATATCTGTTAGAAAAAAGGTGTATGGTAATGATTTTGAATCTATCTGATTATTAATATCATTCAAATGATAAGAATTATCAAAATCATTTAAATGTTTTGCATTAGTTGTAATTCTTCTTTTTCCTATAGTGGTAGTATCACTTTCATGTAGTATACAATTAAAGTCACCAGCTAAAATAATATCTCCTATAGAGAATGATATGATCTTATCACGATGATGTTTCACTGTATTAATACCAATTCCAGGTATCCAATATACATTAATTAAAGTGTAAGTCTTCCCATTAATTTGTATTGTAACCATACAAAACATTCCTTTGTCATCCTGATAAGACTTAATGGTTTTAGGAATGGGCATACTTTTATTCCATAAAATAGCCACTCCTCTTTTTTTCTGAGTGTGCTCTGAACCAACCAATACTGTATATTTGTTTGTGGCTAGTTTATCAATATCTTTTTCAAGAGATGGGTTTCTTGCAGGAAGACTAAGTTGGCCTTATGTAAATTAATGTATCTTATTAGGCTTGCCCTTTTACACGGATTATTCAACCCATTAACGTTTAAAGAAATTCCTTTTAAAGATGTCATTTGGCATTTTTAAAACTTAAGAATCTTATGATCAAAATAACAAATAACAACATAAGTAATGTTACATCTCCTCCTTTAGATTTACCTTTAAATATAGCTGTATTTATTGAATCTCTTATGGGATTTTGTGTAGGATTCAAGTTTGTTTGTAGTGACAATGAGTGTACAAAATATATTGTGGATGTCAAAACTATATACATATAACAATGAACAAGTGAAAATAATGTAAGGATTAAACCTTGCATCCAGCCTGAGTTAAAACTCCAACTTAGAGTAGTATTTACCACTCAAGTTAACCCCCTACCCTAAGCAGCAGTACCTCAGCTACCACCTTATCAATTTAATACTGGTTATATTTAACTTAAATTAATAGCTTTCAATTCAATTATCTAGCAAGACAAGACTACACATTTGATAAAACAGCATCATATAAACTAAAATAAACTTTTTTTTAAAAAAACTATTCATACTACTATATACATCTATGTAATATAATACACTTGTATTCAAATAGCATTCAAATAATCTTGATATTAGGAACCAAGAGGAGAGAGAGAAATAAAAGACGTGAAAGAGGGAGAGAGAGTGAAAGAAAGAGAGAGAGAGAAAAAAAGAAGGAAGGCATATTTACATATTAATTTATTCAAAGTATGTAAAAATAAGTTCTAACATTCATTTAAATCAAAAACTTTGGCTAATATGGTTCAGACATTACATATATTAAGATGCATCTATTTTCTGTCATGTAAATGCAGTCAACAGCTTCCAAAAAAAACCTTGAATTGCTTGTATATGAGCATTTTACTCATGCTCATTATTGTCAATAGAATAAAATATTATATTTATAGAAATTGTTATAAATCATACTGCATAGTTATGCAAATTGTCAGAAACACTTGCATTATTGTAAAAAGCCATCTGTATTTTGTATGTCTACTACTGCTTTAAAATATATCACATGCCAATTTCTTCCAGAATAGAGTTATAAAGTTATTTATGCTTGTCAATCAGATGAATTAAATGAGTTATAGTAATGTATATGTTTGGAACATAAGTTTTTAACACAGATTAGTATGCTGCAGTCAAGTAGATTTTCAAAACACTTGAATAAATGTTTCATTTTCTATGCCTTCTAAAATAAGACATTTACTTACTACAAGAAACTGCATCATTTAAAATCATTATAACTGACATATTTTATGAATTATAACATAGATATTTAAGTAATTATATAAAATAACTCACATTTAAATGTTAAAGAGTTAATTTTCCTTCACATAGTCACATCTGCATCAGTTCTACTTCCTGGTAGAGTGTTCTTCCTGAATCTGCGATGTGTCAGTGTGATATCTGGGTCAAAGTTCAGATTGACTGCTTTCAGCTTCTCTATGAGAATTCTGAGAGTTGAAGCTTTTAAAACAACTCGAGGACACTGTTCATGAGGCAGCCCACATCCCAGATTGTCTCCCTTAACATTTTGGCGGGAAACTTGTTAAAAACTAGTGACAAACATTCATTTAGCAGTGTTAATGCATCTAAACATGACAAAACCTTCGCAATGTATTTTACAGGTTATTACAGCCTCTATGTAAGTGAAATTAAGCTCAAAGTTATTAATAAGTAATAAAACTCAATATTTTTGTCTCAACTCAATTTTTATGCAAATCTTATTATTTATTTACTGTGTCTATATGATCAAAAGCATTTCTATATATTAATATGAAAAAAAAATAAAGAGAAAGAATAAAGAAAAGAAAAAGAGAGTAGAAAATAAGAGTGTAAAGCAGAGATAAAAAAATGTAAGAGAAAGCTATAAGAAGTATATACAATGGAATATTACTTACTGTTTATATTAATAGAGTTAAAAATAAAACATATTATTTACTATTATTTAGTTCTAATTATTATTAGTTAAAGCATGACAGATTATTTACAAACAAGCATAAGCAGTATAATCAAGAAAGTATAATTAGGAATAACATTTGAAGAACATATAAACTTTTTACAAGGAATAAATATGTTATTATTCCATTTATCATATTTTCATTACTCTTCTCTCCCTGCCCTCCCCCACCCTTTACCCACTACATAATCTAAATAGAATGTCATTGTTTAAACAAAGTAAAGAAGAAAAGGAGATAAAAAAAGAAAAAAAAAAGTATCAAATTACTGACCTTACTTCTCTTTTTCAGAAAGAGAAACAAATTGAATAATAGCTTGTTATTAGTTCCTCAGATATTTTGACTGGTTATGAAACAAAATATTTCTTTGCACACAGAGAATAACTTTGATTAAATCTTTTTCAGAATATTTGTGGCTTTCTGGAAATGCAGGAACTATATTTAAAAAGATTAATAATGAAGTAAAATGATGAGAGAAAAAAAAAAAAAAAAAACATAGAACAAATCATTTGTTTTTTAGTCTCTTCTTCTTCTCTGAAGTCTTCCACGAAGTTTCAGTTGCCAGTCTATTTAATGAAGGACTAGCCCATTCCATTTCCTCTATTTTATCCAAAATCTTATTTTTTTTGATAAACAGTAAAGCAGAGTCTAGGTCATCAAAATTTTAGGAGCATCAGGAAGGAAGATTTTTAGCTTGGCAGGAAACAGAAGGTATGTTTTAAACTGTGCTTTTTTAAGCTCCCTTATTAGTGGCAGAAAAACTTTTCTTTTAGCTATTACCAAGGAAGAATAGTCATTGTCAAAACGCACAGTTGTCTCATTAATCTTAACAGGAGCTTTAGCCCAAGCAGATTTAAGAACCATCTCTTTATCAAAAGATGATAGAAATCTAACTATAACTGATCTAGGATAGTTTTTGTTAGAGTTAGTATTAGCTATAGATCTATGTGCTCTTCGATACCAAAGAGAATGCTTCTGGTAAGTCTAAAGTTTTAGGGAGCCATGTTGTTAAAAAGAAGTAATATTATTACCTTCAATATTTTCTGGCAGTCCAAAAATCCTGATGTTATTGTGCCTAGATCTATTTTCCAGGTCATCCAGCTTTGTTTGTAAATGTGTATTTTGTTTCAGCAGAAACTCAATGTTGGTTTCCTCTTCTTGGATTCTATTTTCCATGTCATTCACAGCTTCTTCTATGCCTGTCATCTGGATCTTCTGTTGTTGCAGGTCTATAGGTAACAAGTCTATTTGTTTTGTAGTTTTTTCTATGAAGGTATCAATTTTAGTATCCATTTTATCCATCTTAGCAGTAAGTTGCTGGATTATAGTTATCAGAGACTGAAGTTCTTTCTTGATGCTGGAGTCTTGAGAATTTGTCTTACTGGAACTCATTTCAGACTGATAAACTGACAGGAAAATTTCCAAAGTGATTTCTGACAGGAATATTGTTAAAATTTCCTTTCTTTTTAGATATAGTTCAAGAACTATATAAAACAAACATATTTAGAAAGAAAATTACTTCAAAAATTAATTTTTAAGTAATTAATTCCTATCAGTGTAATGAAATTGGTGGAGCTGAAGAAATCTGCTGCTATCCTGTGTTCATCCTTGGCCCCCCTCTAATGGTTTTCTGAATGCATGGCTGCCCGGCTTTGGATACTTAGTTCTATATGGGTGCTACAGAAGTTACCAGGTTAATCTCATGAGTAGACTGCTCTTCCCTTTGACTGTCACTGTATCCTTGCTACTTACAGACTCTTGAGACAATTCAGCATCAGAGCTCTGTCTCACCCAATTTCCTCTCATCAAACCTTATTTTGCTATTTTAAATATATTACCATCTTACATTTAGAATGGAAAACTAAATTATTTTTTGTTGCCCACCAAATAAATCCTGACTGTATTGCAGTAGGTAATAGATCCTAGTTTCTGAGTGAATCTGTACCCCTTTTTGGCATGGTAAAGAGACATAGCTCTTAGCTGTCCTAGACTTTGCAGAATATCCTAACTTTGTTTCATATTTTGCCATTTTCCTCACAAAAATGTTTGATTTTCATTTAAATCACCGAGGACTATTATTATCAATAATGCAAGAAGCTAGAGTTTTGCATTTTTTCTTCCTCAGGAAACATGTTGCTCTATTAACTTTCAGAGTGAATAATAATGATATTTACAACTCATACCTGATTTGGGATGCTCACCCCAATTATTTTTTGTTTTGCCCACAAGAACTTGTGAGATCTGAAAATGTTATGCTACTTCATCACAATAAGAACTATTTCTATATGTGGTATAATGATCAACTGAATACTCCATTATGGGTGTTCTGAAGGGAAGAGCTTATATGATTAACCCCTCTTTGTTGTATCAGTTTCTTTTTTGATATTTAGCACATACACTATAGAATATTACAGTTTTTCTCAGAGTATAAGAAAAAAAAATCCCTGTGCTACACTCCTCTCACTACCTAACTCAGAAATCCCAAATCCAAGTCATCACATCAAATTTCTTCCTACCCAGTCCATATGACTAGTCTAAAAAATCTGTTCATATTCTTATGCTATAATGCTTCATCAAATGTATACTGTTTTATATCACTGTATCCGATATTGTATTCATTCTTTATGGGATGTTTATAACAACTTCCAAAATACAGATGTTCTCTGGCTAAGAAACTATTAATTCCTGTATAGTTCTAAAAGTCCATATTGTTTCCTGTCACTAGTCATGAAATAAACATACCTTTGTATCAGGGTTGGGACAACATCCAAATTCAGAGCTGCCTTGTTGTCTTCCTGTAGTTAAGAAAAAATGCGGTCATTAGATGCTTCTAAGCTTATATTGTTTGTACTTATAACAAAAAAATATTATATTGTTTGTCTAATATGAAACAAATGGTTCAAAGTAACTCCACAGACAAGGAGAACCAAGCCAGCAAAAAATAAATAAAATGAAAAGCACTTATTAGCCGTACAAAAACAACAAAAGGTGACAAAATTGACAAAATGAATCAAACGCTTTCGCCTGGTTAATACCAGGCTTTATCAAGATAAAAATGTAATGCAACCCAAATGTTTAGATACTTTCTAGTATAATCACATGATGTCTTAATTGATGCATTAATATACCAATTAATGATGCATTAAAAAACTTAGAAAGCCCCTACATAAATCTAAAATTTTTTGTGCTACTAAAAATAAATATAACACAGCAGTGGTAAAAAATTATTGTTAGTAAAAACAATAAATGATAATTATACAAATAAGAGATGTTAACTTAAAAGGGTTATTTGAGTGAAAACAGTACCTAGAGCAAGGGCTTAATCATGGTAAAGTGGGCACACATAAATGTGGGGCGTGTAAAAAGTGCTCATTCATTATTAATGATAGTTTTTTATATATTCCATCTCGTAAATACAGGTTTGACGCTGATAGATATTACAATTGTGGGACAAAGGGTGTTGTTTATTTAGGATTATGTATACAATGCCTTAGTTTCTATATAGGGAAGACCGAGAGGCCTTTAAGAAGAAGAATTTATGAGCACCTATACAACATTTCTAAAAAGAAGGAAACAAATACCTTTTATAAGCATTCTATGTGTAGCCCAAAAATGCAGCTTAAATTTACCATCCTTGAGCAGGTAATGCAGGATGCCGGGGGGGGGGGGAGATTGGGAGACCTGCCTTGAATATAGAGAACTTTTATGGCAGCTTAGGCTAGATGCTGGTAAACCCCCTGGCCTCAACGAGAATATTAATATTAGCAGCGTGCTTAAGTTAAGGATGGCTAGACTGTAAGGTTTTAGTAAAGTTTTTAACAATGTTTTTTTCAATAATGTTTGTATAATTATCATTTATTGTTTTTACGAACAATAATTTTTTACCACTGCTGTGTTATATTTATTTTTAGTAGCACAAAAAATTTTAGATTTATGTAGGGGCTTTCTAAGTTTTTTAATGCCTCATTAATTGGTATATTAAAGCATAAATTAAGACATCATGTGATTATACTAGAACATATTTAAACATTTGGGTTGCATTATGTTTTTATCTTGATAAAGCCTGGTATTAACCAGGCGAAAGCGCTTGATTCATTTTGTCAATTTTGTCACCTTTTGTTGTTTTTGTACGGCTAATAAACGCTTTTCATTTTATTTATTTTTTGCTGGCTTGGTTCTCCTTGTCTGTGGTATTACTTTGAATTTCTTGGTTTTGGCTTGTTCGTTTGAATATTATTTTCTTGGTCTTTTGTCTCCATGGCTGAAGGAGTGGACCAGGTTGATTTTCAGGACATGCCACTTTTATTCAGAGATGAACCGGATGAGGCACCGGTTACTCGTGGAAAGTTCAAACAAGTCCTGCTTTTCTTAACTCAGCTGAATAACAGTTTAACTTCGAGAAATGGAGATACTGTGGCCTCATTGCCAGGCAACCAACAGCATGGCCTCAGGAGGAAGTTAGCGTCACCACTAGCGCACGACTCAGTTGCTACATCACAGGCCGAGTTTCCTGAAGAGATTTTATTGGTTAATTCTGATCTGCAGGAACAGTCCGTTAAAGCTCAAACTAACCAGGCAAACAAGATGAATCTACAAAAGAAGGATTTTAATTTCAACGCCTGGATTGGACAACAATTTCTTTTTAAACAAGGTGCTCCCTCTGCTAGTTCTAATTCTAATTCATGTACTGAGCAGGATTTCAGTATTTTGAGGGACAAACTGTATGCCTACAAGAGTATGCAGTTAGAAATCGACTATTTAAAAGAATGTGTTTGTGTACAGCGCGTTCCTAAAGGCTTGCGCTGTTACAAATTTCCGAACAGCGCTTTACCTGGAACTCCTGTATATAACAAGTTGTGTGACATTTTTGATAGGGCGGGCTTGGAAATGCTCGACCTCATGATTGGGGATTATGTGGTTAGACCTAATATTTTGTTGAAAGAAATTAATACTTTAAATGATTCTTAGTGAATAATAAAAATTTTATTAGTATTAAGTTAAATTATGACAATGTTTTTCACGAGGTTGACCAGCATTGTTTGAAAATTGTTAATCATAAAATTAGAAAGTTACAAAGAGATCTCACTGAATATAGGGAGGGATTAGCCTACCCACCCCCTGGAAAGGTTAGATGGAATATGAAGTATGTTCAAGATAGGGTCAATGACACAGGCAAAGACGATGAATTCTCCGGTCCACCTGTGGATCTACCGAGGAGAAGTGAGCGATTAGCTCAGAAGGGAAGTAAGAATACATTTCAGGATTTTCACTATCCCCCGGGCAGACCAGGGGGCAGGGGTACGATGTACCAACAGCAGGGATGGAGCAAGACACGCAGATAGAGAGCCTAGTCATCGAGACATTTGACTCTTTAGATGCACAGTTACACACCTTTGGTAGTAATTGCACTGTTGTGAAAAAAGACAATTTCATTATATACAATTTTACAGATATTACTTTGACATCAGATTTTTTTGAGCTCTTCATTAAAGGTTTTCAATTTGTACCATTACGCTCTTTGAACCTGACAAATACATTGGTTGACCTGAAATTATTTGTTAGACGTTTGAACCTTGCACATTATTTTAAAGGACAACCTTTTATTAAGGAAGGGCTTGTAAGAACTAGCACATCCAACCCCCCCCCCACCCACCCCTCCCTCAAGATTTTGAAGAATTAGTAGAGAGGGATTTGAGGAAGCAGTATTCTATTAAATCACATTGTCCACCTACAAACTTGGACTTTAAACTGCATCAGTTAATTAGTTTCCTCAAGAATGAGGATTGCAGGGTGATGAAACCTGATAAAGGAGGGGGAGTGGTTTTGATGTACACCTCTGAATATGACATGATCCTTTATAGCATGTTGCAGGATACTGAGCAATATGAATTGATCTCTAAGAATGAAGTGAATGTAGCCTATGCAAAGATCAATTTTCTTTTATCTGATCACTTGTTGCAAGGAGCAATTAATGAAAGGTTGTACAATTACTTACATGTTAAAAAACCTAGGATCCCTGTTGTCTTTAGGATTCCCAAGACTCACAAAGGTTTGGTACCACTAAAATTTAGACCCATCGTCTCTGGAGCAGGCAGCATCACAGAACCCCTTGGAAAATTCATTGACCATATTACTAAACGGTTTGCCTCTTCCTTAAAACATGTTTGTAAGGATTCTTGGGATTTTCTCAAGGGTATAGATTGTAGTTTATACAACTCTGACCTTTTGATGGTCACTATTGATATTGTTGAATTGTTTCCCAGTATTCCACACTCCACTGGTTTAGAGTGGTTTAATGAAGTTCTGGTTTCTGAATCTGGCCTTGGATCCAACATTATCGGTCTCCTAGTTGAATTTATGAAGATTGTTCTTGATAACAATTTCATTTATTTTAATGGGGGTCTATACAAGCAAAAGAAGGGTGTGGCGATGGGTGCCTCTTGTGCTTCATTATACACCAACATAGTGTTGCACTACTGGGAGCACAACTTTATATTTTCTACACCCTGGGTTCAACACATAGTTTATTACAGGAGGTACCTAGATGATATTTGTTTGCTTTGGAATGGATCCTTGAACATTTTTTTGGACATCATAAGTTATATTAACTCCACTACACATTTTCTGTCTTACCTACAATGTTAGTAGTGATGCACTTCATTATCTTGATGTTACACTTTTTAAGGATTACAACAATAATACCTTTCAGTCTAAGCTGTACAGGAAGGCCACTTTTTCTAATTCATATCTGTATTTTGACAGTGGCCACCCCTTTCATCAAAAGAAAGGTATTGTTAAAGGTCAATTTATTTGTGCATCGAGGATGTGTAGTACTGATGAGCTTTTTCTTGAGGTAATACAATTCCTAAAGAATCTTTTTATTGAAAGGGGTTATCCCATGTCCTTAGTTAACAGTTTGTCCAAAGAAGTCATTGAGAGCAGGGAGTTTAAGTATTTTCTGTGTTTACAGGGGGTAGAGCAGAAGGATCAATCTCAACAGTCCGAACCCTACAATAGTTTTATTTATACATTTTCCAAAGACTCCGAACAGGTGGAACAAATTATTTCAAAATACTGGCCAGTTTTGATGTTACATGATGATTTTAAGAACTTAGTACAGGAGCGCCCCAGTTTTGTTAAAAGAAGAGATGTTAACTTAAAAGGGTTATTTGAGAGAAAACAATACCTAGAGCAAGGGCTTAATCATGGTAAAGTGGGAACACATAAATGCGGGGCGTGTAAACAGTGCTCATTTATTATTAATGATAGTTTTTTATATATTCCATCTCATAAATACAGGTTTGACGCTGATAGATATTACAGTTGTGGGATGAAGGGTGTTGTTTATTTAGGCTTATGTATACAATGCCTTAGTTTCTATATAGGGAAGACCGAGAGGCCTTTAAGAAGAAGAATTTATGAGCACCTATACGACATTTCTAAAAAGAAGGAAACAAATGCCTTTTATAAGCATTCTATGTGTTGCCCAGAAATGCAGCTTAAATTTACCATCCTTGAGCAGGTAACACAGGATGCCAGGGGGGGAGATTGGGAGACCTGTCTTGAATATAGAGAACTTTTATGGCAGCTTAGGCTAGATGCTGGTAAACCCCCTGGCCTCAATGAGACTATTAATATTAGCAGCATGCTTAGGTTAAGGATGGCTAGACTGTAAGGTATTAGTAAAGTTTTTAACAATGTTTTTTCAATAATGTTTGTATAATTATCATTTATTGTTTTTACTAACAATAATTTTTTACCACTGCTGTGTTATATTTATTTTTAGTAGCACAAAAAATTTTAGATTTATGTAGGGGCTTTCTAAGTTTTTTAATGCATCATTAATTGGTATATTAATGCATCAATTAAGACATCATGTGATTATACTAGAACGTATTTAAACATTTGGGTTGCATTATGTTTTTATCTTGATAAAGCCTGGTATTAACCAGGCGAAAGCGCTTGATTCATTTTGTCAATTTTGTCACATTTTGTTGTGTTTGTACGGCTAATAAACGCTTTTCATTTTATTTATTTTTTGCTGGCTTGGTTCTCCTTGTCTGTGGAGTTACTTTGAATTTCTTGGTTTTTGCTTGTTCGTTTGAGTATGAAACAAATGGTATTATTACACAAATGACATCCCTGTAGAATTATTTAAAGGAGAAATACAAATAGCTTACATGCCATTACACTCTTTCTCTCTTTCTCTAACACACACACAACACACACACACACACACACACACACACACACACACACACACACACACACACACACACACACACTGCCCTAATATCTGTCCTAATAAAATTGTTTGACCCAGGTACTACTAAGTTCTTGTTACTCAGTTTACTTGCTATAACAACTAGTTAATGTACCACAGCATTATAATTCAAAAGATGATACATCTATCATCTGGCAAGCTTCAGTTTTAGGTTACTTGATTTGTAAGCCCTTTCAGTAGAGCATAATGGATTTTTGCAGTACAGCCACTATATTTGAGGATTGGGACTTTGACACCTAATTCATTAAAGTGATGAAGTATATTAATGTTATCCTAACCTATAACCAGTGTTATTATTTGACACACACATGCACACACACACACACACACACACACACACACACACATATATGTATATATATATATATATATATATATATATACATACATACATACATATGTATATGTATATGTATATATATATATATATATATATATATATATATATATATGTATATATTTATATATATGTATATATATATATATATATATATATATATATATATATATATATATATATATATATATATATATAGGTTTACTTTCATTCACTAAAAACTAATTTCACTGAATTTCACTTACCCTAAAAAAATTGCTGAAAGCTGAAATCATGGAAAACTCATTTCACTGAAGGGGCGTGGCTTCTTAGCTTTTATATTTATGAATCTCATTTCACTGAAAGCTAACAATATAAAATCAAAAGTAGGTGGCGTGCTACACCCCCACACACCCCCCTAATTATGTATACTAACTGCAGGATCACACTACAGTGAGGAAAAGGGCATATACATTTTATTTGCCCAACAGTACTTACATTCAGTGAAATGAGTTTTCAGTGATTTGACCTTTCAGAGACTTAGTGTGCGTGTTTTGAAATTTATATATATATGTTTTGTGTGTGTGTGTGTGTGTGTGTGTGTGTGTGTGTGTGTGTGTGTGTGTGTGTAAAGCTTTTACCTTCATAAAGTGCAATTAAATATTAGTACAGTTCTGACTGAACAGCAGTAGAATATTGCTACTTCAATTGGCAGTTGGTTCCAGGGGCATCTTGAAGAAAATGTTCTTATCAATATGGACATAATGCAGTGTAATTGCTTTTTTGGTTCTAAAACATGAATGAGTAGATTCCATGTGTTTACAAATTAGTTTTTATTTATCTATTGAGGTTTGTTTAGTGAGAGAGTCCTTCTTGGTCAACAGTACCCAGTTTCAATGGAGACCCATGGAGAAAAGCTTAAAAATACATGCTTTACATATTAATATATTCAGAAAGT
>NC_056741.1:372317011-372367011 GCF_019279795.1 Protopterus annectens | reverse complement strand
CTATAAACGGTTCATCTCCCAGCCCATGGTTACACTTATCAAGGGTATCAGAACTTGACAGACATTTGGGATGCATGGCTAGGCTTAAAAAGGCCCTTGTGGTCGTTAGCCAAGTAAACACCTATGAATCTATGAACCTATAAACCACTGGATAGTGGGATGTGAAAGGTCTAGGTTAGAGAGTTGCTGTAGAAGTATAGTGTAGGTGACAGTGTCAAATGTTTTTGATAGATCTAAGAACAGTGCTGAGACTAGCTTGCCAGAGTACCTATCAGTGTGGATGCTGTTCAATAAAGATAGTAAGGATGTTGAGTTGTGGTTAATTGTTGATTCTGGAATATGTATTCTAGAAATTATTGATGTGCACATTTTTCAAGTATTTTAGAAAGAGGGAGGAGGTTTGCAATTGAACAGTAGTTAGATACTTCAGTAGAGGTATCCCCTTTTTGGACAGGAATGGTGAATGCTTTTTTTTCCAAAGTACCGGGGCATAGGATTCTTAGGTGGATCTATTTATTTATAAGAATATTATCTGCAGCATTTTTAAATATTCAGACGGAGGGCTCTCAGCAGAGATAAAGCTGGGCTGGAGTTTAAGTAGGAGTTTTTTAATAAGGTTGTTTGAAACATGTTTTAGCATAACATCTGGACTGTTAGTGAAACCTTATTTAGGTAGATTCTGGAAAATGAGAAGATGCATGAGGTGGTATTTTGTAAAGGGGGTATAAATGAAAAATAATTCTGAGGATAGTGAGTACTTTGGGGGATTGGGTGGACATTTTGTTGATTATGTTGCTATAATTAGCTATACTGCCAATAAAATAAATATTAAAAAATGGTGATTTGTTGCAGCAATTTATCTGGACATGGAGTTGGGTCTTTTTTAGATCCAGAATTTAGCAGTAAATTAATAGTGGACCAGAATTTTTCTGGGTTATATTTGTGATTGGTTTATAGTTTAATGTAGCAAGATGTTTTTTGTCCTTGGTTATATAGTTGTTTAAAGTTTTGGAATAGATTACTAGTTCTGTTTTTCAGCCATTCTTTTCATACGTTGTCCCTCTCAGACATCAGTTGTTTGCTCTGGTAAATTAACAATTGAGCATGCATTGTTAGATTTAATTTTTTTCCCCAGTGGGAACAGTGGTGTTAAGTGTATCTAGAAATATGGTGTTAACATAGGTTACTACATCATTAAGGGTAATGTTTTGATACAGACCATGTCACATATTTTAATATACTATTGATATTGTTACGATATCTGTGATATAGTTCTGTAAGTATAGATTGTTAAATGGTCACTTAAGTGTGTTAGGTGAGAGGTAGGGTCCTGGTATTTATATTTACTGGGTTTAATGCAATAATCTAGTCAAGGATAGAGTCATGGTTATTTTTGTCATAGCTAATACATGAGGTGGAATGTTGTGAAAATCCATAGAGGTTAATACTGACAGTTGGGAAGTCTAGTGTTAAATTATCCCAGTTAAAGTTGAGGTCGCTTGGTCACAGATGAACTACAATCAGTGAGGTTGGCCTCTGAACGTCATGAATAATTGGAATAGCTGACCAGGGTCCATTACCTATGTTCCAGTACTGTGCACATACCAATAGATTTGTGTAATAGTTTTAAGAAATCAGAATTCCCTACTCATACATTAACACTTAAACTTTAAGGCAATAACCCTTAAGGCAATGTTATTATGGGATGACATACATTTAGCAATTTGAGATTGAATATATTTTGTTTCTTTATCTGGAGCAGGGTTGCTTATCTTAGGCCTTGGCTTCTTGAGTTCAACTATTTTGTAGTGGGTGGAATTCAATCACGTGTTTCCTCTAAAGATGGAGAGTTGTTCTGGGAAGACAAGTATTTTACCTCAAAAACAAATTATTGAGAGGAGGTCAGTAATGGAAGAGAGTTATTCAATGTGAAAGGAAGAGAGTGATAGAAAGGGGAGCACAGGGGATATACTGTTAGGCTATTAAATTTTATTAGCCGAGCCAAATGAATACTGACGCAGTTATGGCCCAAATATTGAATGCAATAAGCTATAGGTCTCAGGAAAACATAAGGTTAGCTTACTAACAGAATAAGCAAAACTATAATAAATTAAAATTTAACACAACAGTTGCTACAGATATACCATACATTAAACAATAAACAAATATGAATACACTGTAGAAACTATATATCTAATTAAATTCACAGATATAAAAGCAGTGCAGAGACTGCATACCGATATTTAATCACCAACTGCAACTCGGTTTACCAAAGCGGAGTAAAGATAATCAGTTTTTCATAAATGTGTAATCTTTGGCTACAATGTTATTCAGATTTTCTAAGCTGATAATTAAAACTTCACTTCGAACAGTCAGCATACCATGCAAACGCAAAATAATTACTTGGAAAGAATAATTTATCTTATTGAAAATTCAATGGCTAAATAGCAAGGACATTAATCTGAAAAGCTTTGGGAAATTTGCTGTATTAAGAACATGAACAATACAATGGTACTAAGAATGCCATATACTATAATCTATTGGGATTTAATATGGCCTGGCCATGGCTATTCTTAAGATAACATTCTTGCAATATTATTTAACATGAATAATTGATAAACATTAACTCCAGGATGCAATAAGTGGATGGGAGAGATGCAAATAGGCAATGAAGAAATAAATGCCTGTTTGGATGGACATACAGAATAGATGATACGTAGTTCACGTGAGGGAGAATGAGGTTTAATCCTTTAGGCAAGCACATATTCCAATACTATTAATGTCATTGTAGCTATTGTAAGGTTCATAGCATATAGATCATTTGAGAAAGAATTACAAGAAAACAGCTCAAAAATCTGTGTGATCAGACAAACTAAATCACAAGTATTTTGCAAGTAAACAGTACAGTTATTAATGCCTTGTGGAAAATGCATTACAGTTTCATGTCCTAGTACAACAGCAAATAAAGGATAAAAAAGTATGCAGATATAAACAAGCCACTTACAATTCAAATAGCCAGTTTATCCTTTTCCAAATTAGGCTTAATAAATGCAACAACAATAAGAAGATATGAATTACCTGGAATACGCACAGTTCCTGGAACCTATGGAGATTGCCAAGCCTAGCAGGCAGTAAAATTATTTGGTACACTACAATCAGGAACCTTTTAAATCATGTAAGACTCTCTGGGAAGGTGGTTGGTGAGCATAATGTCACCATGATTAGAGTACAGAGCAGTTTGCACTTGGTTGGACTCTGCTATTTCACTGCAGCATTTGGGTATAAGTTCAGTTCGTAATTTTAGTTTGTTGTGATCTTAACTAGGCCTATTATTGATCTAATAGCAAATGCTGAGGCAAAATAACTACTTGGGTATTTAATAATACGTTATACTACTAAGCAGGTATGGAGCAGTAATTATTATACAGTAATTTAAAGGTCTAAAATGCAAGGAGTTTGGTGTCTCTGTCTGCAAAATGCAAATATTTAACCTTCAGTAGTAATAGGCATTTAACCTTCAGTAGTAATAGGCAATGATGCAGATGTTGCTCTTTCAGAGGTATACGATTGGCTAT
This sequence comes from Protopterus annectens, assembly GCF_019279795.1. Lineage (NCBI taxonomy): Eukaryota > Metazoa > Chordata > Ceratodontiformes > Protopteridae > Protopterus > Protopterus annectens. The sequence goes on along the minus strand of NC_056741.1, from coordinate 372,363,436 downwards.
GTTATTCAAAGTCCTTGAGATCAGTACCATAATGTCTTCAGAGATGAGAAAATGGTAGGAAACACATATTCCAGCTGATATCACTTGAATAAACCCATAGACTTTCTGTGCCTCATTGGTGAGAAGAACAGAAAGTCAAAAACCAACAGCCTTTTTATCAATTGTGGTTTGCACATGAGATTTAAAGGACATTTGGTTTAACCACAGACCCAGGTGCCTTAGCTGCTGTACATGGCAAGTTTGGGTATTGGGTGGATACATATTCAGAGGTTTGATTACTTTTTGTATGCTTTGCTTGGTTTCAAATCTCACTACAGTAGTAGAGTTGCCATGCTGACTGTTACACCACCTGTCAGATTTTTTTAAGGGCTAACACTATCTTTTTTGGAGGTAACGTTTTGTAAAGGTGGGGAGACATACTTAGGTAGTACTAGTAAATTACAGAAGACACTTGTAAAAACAAATCTAAACTTAACATTTACTGATAACTTAAGTCTGTTTACTTTCATTATGAGGAATGTTTTGAGCCAGGCACCTGTTTTTTTCGGTTGTTCCTACTGTTGCTAACATTTGTAGATTATTCCACATTTGTTGTGTTCTGCTTTCTGTGTCTTGGGAGCACTGAAATTAATTGTTGAAAGAAACAACTCTCTTTTTGTCAAGCAACCAAGGTGGGATGGAAAGTTTGGTTTTAAAATTTGATTTATGAATCAGAATGAAGGAGAGAACACTTGTGGATAAATTTCACTTTCATTTCCACATATGTGCCCAGGATCTTTAACAATGATTTTCTTCTGGGTGTCAGTCTGTGTATTTATGTGGTAGGGTCTGGCCTATTAAATTTCATTTTGTCAAAGACAACAGAGCCATATAACCTAGCACTATGAATCTCCATGAGGAAAGAATTAAATGCTTTGTGGCAGTATATCACCCTCAGGATTTCCTTTTGTAGATTTAATTTGATGTAGTTCTAATAGAAATGAACAGTCTTGTTTGTTAATGTAATCCCATAGGAGGAGTTCACAAACATTATGTATACATTGTTCAGCACTTAATATTGCTGCTTTTTAACACTTGGCTGTTGGATTCCATTTTAAGCTGGGGTGACTTCTCTGCAAAATCTATATGTCTGTCATTTTTCCATGTAAACTTTGCTTTCTTTGACTTCACAAATATATGCCATTAGTGAGCTCCTGAGCCTCTATATAGCCCCTAGATGTATGACTTTGTGTGTACATGTAGGTTTATGTCTGTGTGTATGTCTGTTTGTTTGTGTATGTTTGATGTGACAGTGAGTGTTTGTGTATGTGTGTGTTTGTGGACGTGTGTGTTTCGTGTGTGTGTGTGTGTGTGTGTGTGTGTGTGTGTGTGTGTGTGTGTGTGTGTGTGTGTGTGTGTGTGTGTGTGTGTGTGTATGTGTGCATGTGTGTGTGTGTTATGAGTTTGATGTGACTCTGTGTGTGTGTGTGTGTGTGTGTGTGTGTGTGTGTGTGTGTGTGTGTGTGTGTGTGTGTGTGTGTGCGTGTGTGTGTGTGTGTGCTTGAGGTGTGTGTGTGAGTGTGCTTGAGGTGTGTGTGTGTGTGTGTGTGTGTGTGTGTGTGTGTGTGTGTGTGTGTGTGACGTATATGTGTGTGACGTATATGTGTGTGGGTATGAGTTTAAGGTGCATGTGTCTGTTTGACTGCATATGGCATTGGATCAGCATCACATCCAGGTGAAATTTTTTACCTTAGCCCTGTTGCTCACTAGAACAGATTCAGGCTCCCCTATGATTGTGATTAGGATAAAGTGGTGTTTTGGAAAATGAGTTTGCAAGATGTAGTTGCTAAGTTACATATTTTGTTATATAGGAATTATATTACATTTCTTGAGTTAGTGGCCATTTATCATCCCCAAAGTTTCCATCCATCCACAAACCCTTTTTTCCCATTTTTGCATGTGAGGTCAGGGTGTCACTTCAACAATGACAGTCATCTAGAGCCCTGTCACTGTGGTTCATACACACCAGTTTAGAGTGTCCAATCCAACTACTGCGTGTCTTTTGAATGTGGGAGGAAACCAGAGCACCTGGGGTAACCAATGCAAACACAGGTAGGATATGCTGACTCCACACAGAAGGCAACCCAGTCAGGACTTGAATTGGGGAACTTCTTGCTGTAAGGTGACAATACCATCCGCTTTGCCACTGTGCCCCTCCCCCCCAAGAAAGCATTTAGGAAAATCTATCAAACATTCATAGCAAATGAGGGTTCTTCTGAAAAAGATGAATATGCATACACTGAAAAGCAATGCTGAGAATTTATTATTTACCAAACATATGTAACTTGCTGTGAAATTTATACTGCTGTGAGCTGTTACATTGTTGTAGAATGAGATATACTTATTACTTAGAAAATTCTGCAGAGTATCTCTGTGAATAAAACTAATGCTAAATATGTCATAGAGCCTTCTGGCAGGAACCTATGATTGGGCACTATGGTGAGGCATGGATGTGGAAGGTGGGCAGTTAGGTTTGGTATATACTTCTCAGAAATTCAGGTAAAAACTAAGGGGTTGTGGCTCACCAAGTTTGCAGACAACTGCAAATTAGGTGCAATCATTGAATCCCCAAATTACATCAGTATACTCCAGGAGGGTATCACACAAACCACCGACTGGTGTATTAGTCACAGTCTCAAAATGAATGCCAAGAAATGCATCATCATTCCCTTTGGCACAAATAAAATGCCCCTGTTGCTATCAAATCAACAACAATACCCTAAGTACCCATGAAGTGGTAAGGGACCTGGGATCACACATTGACTACAACCTTAACATCGACCACCATGTGTCTACTGTAGTTAGGAAAGCTTTCTGTGTAGCATACTTAATTAGTAAAGGCATCACCTCAAGAGTATAACACCCCATTTGGCATGTACCATACTAGGCACCTGCAGGAATTAGAGAAATGTCAAAGGTTTCAAAGAAAGAAGATCAAGGGGCTCCAGCATGTGCCTTACACAGACTGAATAAAGTCCCTGTCACTATACTCCATATTGTATAGACTTCTTAGGGGAGATTTATGCCTGGCTTACAGAGCAAGCCAAGACCCAAACCTAATGAACGTGCTGCATATCAAACAGACTAGGGCTACGCATTCCAGGGACCTAAATACAGTCTGCAACTTAAATAGGACATGCTAGATGGACAGATTTGTCTCTCAGCCACTGCCACATCTTTGGAAAAGGCTACCAATTCATGTAAAACAGAGCACCTCTATGATATTGTTCAAGAAGAATCTAGATGAGTAGATGGGGCACCGTAAATTCTTAAAAAAAACAAAAGGCAGCTTGATGGAGACAACACGGGTTTAATAAAATAAATTATCCTTAAAAACAACAATACAGGATTTTGTCCCACCAAAATATACCGGAACTTCATCAGATACACTCAATAAAAGTAAAACACGCCTTTTAGTAGTGTAAAATCCAATCATTAAATAGAATACATCACACACCCTTTTTCTACAGCCTATCGACAAAGTACATTATGACACACACAGCCACACACAGTTGCTACTCACAAGAGCAGCTCATTTCTTGTTTAAATATACACAATGCATAAAAACACATCTTAAAACATTTCATATTTGTATTGCATCTTTATATTTAATAACAACATGAAATTCATCTCATACATGCTTTCAATTTAAGCAGGCACAATAGTGACTCTGCTTCGTTTAAACCCGGCCATGTCTGTGCTCCAAGTCGCAGCTGCCAGTAAAGCTCCGCTTTTTCTAGCAGCAGCAGCCATGCTCCACCTCTACCTGAAACTTACAATGTTTGTAAAACAATAAACTTAAATCTATGTTCATTATAAGCATTAACATGTCTGGTCAGTGCGTTGGTTAATTTATTGTTACAAGTGTCAGACAGATGTTCACTTATCCTGCATTTTAATTTACACTCTGTCTTGCCTAGCAAGATTGACACAGAAGCAAAATCACTATTATGCCTGCTTAAACTGAGTAGGAACTGTCTGTGGGGGTGTGTGTCATAATGTAGTTTGCCAATTGGCTGTAGAAAAAGGGTGCGTGATGTATTCTATCTAATGATTGGATTTTATACTACTAAATGGTGTGTTTTACTTTTATTGAGTGTATCTGATGAAGTTTTGGTATATCTTGGCAGGACGAAATCCTGTATTGTTGCTTTTAAGGATAATTTATTTTATTAAACCTGTGTTGTCTCCATCAAGCTGCCTTTTGTTTTTGTTAGTTCATGGTGATTTATCATGCTGGTTTGTTGGTTTTGAGTGTGCTACAATGGAGGGAACATTAGCGGGTGCTGCTACTTCACTTGAGCAATCCATTGGTGAACTGACTATGTTAATACAGCAGTTAAATAAAAGAATGGAAAGGATTGAACAATCACCATTCTTGTCTCAAGCTTCGGATTTGTCCCAAGTTTCTATTCACTGCCTGCCCAGTACTTCAACCCAGAAGCTGAGGAGTGGGACTGAACTGTGTTCAACTAGAGGCACCTCTCCTGTTTTATCTATGGACATGAATTCTGCTTCAGGTGAGAGACATGTTTTATCCAACCTAGGCCGTAATTATTTAAGTGAGCCCCAAAGTTTCTGACTGCCTGTGCCTGAATGACATGCTGAAATCCCATAATGTCTTTAACAGCAGTATAAGAGACAAGAGTAGCTTGTGTGACAAGCTTAATGAATTTGACCGTTGTCTTTTAAAAATTAAGAAATTACAAATGGACACAGATTACTTTACAGAGTGCATAAACAGACGGATTGTACTTAAAGGTTTACATTTATGGCACTTCCCCACTGGATTAATTCGCAATTCTAGCCTGCAAAAAGAACTGTTAAAAATGTTTGATAAACATGGAATTGAGTACATGGAACTTGTTATTAAACATAATAATCAATCCATTGAGTCTCTCACCAAAGAAGTGGTGGAACTAGACATAAATATTACTCAAGACTCTGCTTTTAGTGATAACAAGTTTGAATATACTCATATTTTATGCTCCATTGAAAACCAAATGGAAGTCATTAAATCTAGGAAACTTAAAAAATTGAGTAGGGATATGGATGCATACCGAAACAATAATGCATATCCCCCACCCCCTACTTCCCAAGTTTGGAACCAACAAATAAATGTGGATGAGACTTTAAATGAAAAGGTTAATGATTTTAATTGTGTACAACCAGAAACAGATAATGATGATTTTTTAGATCAGGAGAATGGGACTGTTCCCAGATGCTCAGAGCATCTGAAGAACCACAATTACAGTCAGAATGGGAAAGCATCCCACTATTATGCAACTCTACAGTCCAAGAGAGGGAACCACAAGAATTTTCGGGGGAATGGACAGAATTCTTGGAGGGGGAGGCAACGGTTTCAATAAGTGATGATAGTGATGCAGTGTCACCCCCATTTTTCGACTACCACCTTTGAACATTGTTTTTAATACTGCAAGGGATTTTAGTGTATATAGCCTTTCTTCTTTGAACATCCCTACTGAGCTATGTGACTTGTTTTCTAAAGTACTAACTTTTGTTCCGGCAAGAAAAATTAATTTGGTTGAAACACTTATTGATTTGAAGTTATACATACGAAAATTAAATTTGCAACTCTTATTTTTAAATAATGTGTATGTTGAAAATCCTTTAAGAGTAGCAAGCATTGCAACCCACCTTTAGATAAATCTCTTTCTGTATTCAGAACACATGTGAACTTGATATTAGAGCTTTATATAATTCTAGTTCTAAAAGGTCTAGTGTTAATAATTTAACTAATGATGAAAAACAAATGCTTGAATACATGAAAGGAATATCAGGTGTTAGATTTATTAAACCTGATAAAGGTGGGGGCTTGATTGTGATGGATGAGTGTCATTACATTAACAAAATGACATGTCTTTTGCACTCATCCATGTATCAAGAAAGCTCAGTGAGTGAAATGAATACTGTATATGGAAGGATTAAAATGCTTTTTACATGATTTGTTCATTCGCGATTCAATTGACATACACCAGTACAATTATCTTACAGCTGAATACCCTATTACCCCCACCATTTTTGGGCTTCCCAAAATGCATAAGGATGTGAATCAACCTCCAATACACCCAATTGTGGATGCTAGGGATTTGATTACATATCCTTTGGCTAAATTGTTGGATATTAAACTCAAGAAACATGTATTTGAGGAAGCACATATTTGTATAGATTCATGGGATTTCCTAAAAAGATTAAACAATGTAAAGCATGTGTTTATTACTATTGATATAAAAGATTTATATGCAGTAATACCACATGCTATTGGGGAAGAGTGGTTTTGTGAATACTTGACCAGTAAAGGTATAGAGCAGGGTAAGTTTAACACTTACTAATTATTACTAGACCTGGTGTTAAAATCAAATTTTATCTGGTTTGAGAGAAACATCTTTATCTCCAAAAAGAAGGTATTGCCGGGGGCTTGTATGCAAACATTGTGATGTTGATGTGGGAATACAAGTTCCTGTTTCCATCACCATACTTTTCCAATTGTGATTTATACCTTCGTTTTCAGGATGATATTTTTATTTTATGGTCAGGTTTGTCAGATTCTATACATTCCCTTATGGAGTATATCAACCAGACTACTGACTTTTTATGTTTTACACATACTGTTTAGTCAGCAGCAAATGTCATATTTGGATGTCCTGGTAAGGAAAGATTTGGTTGAAGGTTGCTATACTGCCAACATTTTTCACAAGCAAACCTTTTCAAACACCTATTTACACTTTGAAAGTAATTACCCATTTGCTCAGAATTGAGCTATAGTGAAGGGCCAGCTCGTGTGAGCAGTCCATATGACTACACATTGGGGTAGATTTATAGAAGAATGTGAAATAATGAAAATGATGTTTATTGATAGGAGTTATCTATTATGGCTATTGGATGAACTCCTTAGGGAAGTCATGCACAAGAGGGAAATTGGGCATTTTAAACCATTACTTAATCATGCCTTTCCCCAACTAACAATGTTTAGAGAGTCTAGGGACACTGGTAATGACAAGTTAATGTTACTATGTGAGAAGTATCATGTTCAGAGGCTAGCAACTCGAATGAAATTAAGAATTTTGACAGGGCTCTCATAACCTCATTTTGTGTTGACAGTTATCTTTTAAAAGATATTTTAATAAAAAATTGGAGCATTTTGAGGAATGATTGTTCCATTGGAGAGAAAATGGGGGATAAACCCATGCTAGTATATAGAAAAGGTTGCAATTTTAAGCAGATACTGCAGCGTACTAAGAAAAGCAAGAATGTAGGATACATGAGAAAATGTGGAGCCTGTACCTTTTGCAAACATATTTTAGATATTGGACAGGTTGCAATTAATAATCAAAGTATTGCCATTTATGGCAAACCAGATTGCAATTCCATGAGAGTGGTTTATGGTGCACTGTGTCAGACTTGCCCATGTTTTTACATAGGGAAGACAGAACGTAAATTAAAATGCAGGATAAATGAACATCTATCCAACATTCATAACAATGAATTAACCAAAACACTGACCAGACATGTTAATGCTTATAATGAACATAGGTTTAAGTTAATTGTTTTACAAACATTGCAAGTTTCAGGTAGAGGTGGAGCATGGCTGCTGCTGCTAGAAAATGTGGAGCTTTACTGGCAGGCTCGGAGCACAGACATGGCCAGGTTTAAACAAAGCAGAGTCACTATTCTGCCTGCTTAAATTGAAAGCATGTATGAGATGAAGTTCATGTTGTTATTAAATATAAAGATGCAATACGAATATGAAATGTTTTAGGATGCATTTTTATGCATTGTGTATATATAAACAAGAAATGAGCTGCTCTTGTGAGTAGGAACTGTGTGCGTGGGGGGGGGGGCATAATGTAGTATGCCAACTGGCTGTAGAAAAAGGGTGTGTGATGTATTCTATTTAATGATTAGATTTTACACCACTAAAAGGCGTGTTTTACTTTTATTGAGTGTATCTGATGAGGTTCCGGTATATCCTGGTGGGGCAAAATCCTGTACTGTTGTTTTTAAGGATAATTTATTTTATTAAACCCATGTTGTCTCCATCCGATTGCCTTTTGTTTTTTTAGTTTATGGTAATTTATTGTGCTGGCACCATAAATTCATACCGCAGATAGAGCCCACAACCCTCCTGGACATGGGCAGTCATCACTGAATGCAGTCTTGGGTATTGACTAGCATTTATATGGTATTCCATTGGGATGAAATGGCTAGGGTTAAAAATTACTTCTGGATCGATAGCCTAGTAATCTCCTATGACCATATGAATGATAACCTATGGTTACTTTTCTTCTTACGAGGAGTGATGGGGAGTTCACAGTAGGCATAGAAAGGATAAGGAATTTACACTGATAAAGGTTTTTGGCAGAAAAACAGGAAAATTGGTGAAAACTGTCAAATGACACATGCTGTCTTTGTTATAAAAAAGAAAATTGTTTTTAAGTTCCTTAAATGCATTGAATTTATAACTCTTTTCATTTAATAAAATTAAATTCTGCTTGTTTTCTCACTGCTTTTTCCAGGGCTGCATTTTGTCAACATGGAGCTTTGTAGTCTGAGTATTTTTTCAGCTTGGTTCAAAAGGAGATATAGATTCTATCTGTTTTTGAAATACTGTATTGTCTAACCTCTGCTAACTTTATTGCATGAGAGCCATTCCTTTCTATGCCACTCTATTTTTCTGGAACTGTTATTTGGACTATAGGAATCCTTGTTGTCAGGGAAAGCTACGTCAAGCTACTTGAATAATGGAGTTGTACCTTATTTTCTTCCTAAGGTATCAGTCATCAAGCATATGTACCTAGAAATAACTAAATATATGCAGTTAATTTTTTTCTGTCATCAGATTAACCATATAAAATATTTTTTATTATTTTTTTCTGTATGCAACTATAATACTTTTTATGTATGTGCATGCAGACCCTCTTTAATGTAAAACATTTTTATTAGTTTAGTTGATAAATACACTGGTTGGTGTCTTATACTACTTAATCATATCTTTACTGCATTGATGTGACTTTTACTATCCTTTGTTTTGAAATGAAAGACTGCTTGGCCATCAGTAGTGCTGGTTGAATCAATAAAACTGTGATCATTAACTAAGGTTTTGGTATTATATTAGGACTCTGCAGAGATGTAACTAGTTACTTTTTCATCCAATGCCTTCCCCTGAAAAAAAGCTGCAGTTTATAACATACTCTCTGTATTACATTCCTCTTTATGGACCACAAATTCAATACTGGTATTTATTTCTAAATGTGAGTATACAATGGAAGTGGAATGACTTCAGGAAGTCATCCACCCTTAGTAACTATCATATTGATAACACATGCATAAGAACTGACCCAGTAGTCAGGGACATGGAGACATACATAGACAGTAATCTAGCCTTTGACCATCACGTGTGTACAGTAATAAGGAAATCATTCTATGTTGTGCAGCTTATAAACAAAGGTTTGGCATCTAGGTCCAAGGAGATCATTATTCCACTGTACTCAGCATTCATCAGACCTATCATTGAGTACAATGCTCTACTTGGTATCTACCTAACCAGGCACATTAGGTTTCTCACTAAAATAATACAAGTCAAAAGTAACATGTCCTGTGCAGACTCCCCTCAAAGCCCTATCCCTATATTCTATCTCCTACAGGCTGTTAAGGGGAGATCTATGCCTGCCATACAAGGCATTGTCAGACGCCACACAGATGGACCTCCTGTATATCCACAAAACATTCAGGACCAGACATATTCATTCTAAATAAAAAGACTGTCTGATGAAGCTCTTATGCGAAAGCGCTTACCGTTTTTAATAAACCTGTGGATTTTATACTTTAAGACTTTTTATTTTGTTGCTTTGATATTTTGTTTCCTGACTTCTGAGATTGAGTTGGACATTATATATCATAGTTTGGCTTATACATACCCCGGGTTGCTCCTTTGCTGGTATTATCATCATTTTATTTTTATTTTGTAGGATTTACCGCTCAGGTTGCTGGCTACGTTTTTGTCTTATATTCATTCTAAAGATGTAATACTTACCTGTGGTATAAATAGGGTCTGTTGGTATTCCAGAAGCTACCCCTTCTCTGGAACTGGTTCTCCATCCATATAAAGCAGAACTCCTCCCTAACCCAGTTCAAGTGTAACTTGAAAAATTGTACATGGAACTAGAAATTCACTCCTGGTTCAGCACCTATGTCTCTAATGGGCACAAGCAGCCTGTAATTGGTTCATCTCCCAGTCCCCTGCTTGTAAATGTTTCATCTCCCAAGCCCTGTCTTACACTTATCAAGTGTACAAGAACTTGTCAGAGATTTGGGATGCATGGCTAGGCTTAAAAAGGTATTGTGGTCATTAGCTTTGTAAACAACAATGAACCAACTAAGAGCAACTGAGATCAGCCAATAACGTCTCCTACAACTTGTCATGCAGGGTGGCTGCCCCCCTCATCTCACCATAGCCATGTTACTACTGGCAGTCTGATTGATGATACTGTACTTTGAACATACATTAGGGGTACTATCACAAGAGATGTATCAGTTGCCCTAGAAGGAAAATATGTGAGTGTGTATGTGTATGAAAAAAAGTTTGATTAAGTCTCACTATTGGTAAGCTGACACTCAAAGACACTTGGTTCAAATGGGGGGGGGGGTGATATCTTGGGTGGTCAGTGAGTACAACCCTACTTTGGTATAGACATTCTACAGCTTACTTGGATGTGACAGGTACTGGATGTAAACCAAGGTCACACTTTGCCCTTGCCACAAACACTTAAGACCAAGTATCCTTCTATGTACACATTTTGGTGGCAGACATTTGAATTTGAACATTGTAGCTCCTATAGCTTCCTTAGATTGATTCCAGTGGTACTGAATTAGGCAATGTAACCCCCTGCTACTGGACTCAGGGATCATGTCCCATAATCACAAGTTCCACATAATATAATGCCATACACTGATGGTCTATCCAACCTTACTTTACTATCTTTTGGTTGCATTGAGGTAATGATGGGATAAACATAACAATATATGAAACATTGAAAGCTGGCTATCTAATGCTCAGCTCCTCCTCAACCCATAAAAGACCAAACCCCTCATATTCCAGCCCACCAAAACCACCATAAGCACCTCTCATTTCAATATCCATATCACCAACTGCCCACACCAAACTACTTGGTATACAGATAGACAACAACCTCAAATTTGACACCCACATATCTCAAACAATAAAAAATTTCACCAAAAACTGGGTGCCCTATACCAAAACCACCAACACCTCACCAAACCAGCTAGGATTTCTATCACCAATTCCCAACTTATATCCACCCTACTCTATGCATCACCCATACTTACAACCCTTAGACAATCTGACCTAAACAAACTCGAAGTCTGCTACAATAAAATCGCAAAATTTGCCACCTGCGCCACATACCACAACCACCAATGTGTCTCCCTTAGGGACCTAGACTGGCTTGAGCTCCCTCAACTCCTTCACCTAAACCAATTCACCTTTGCTCATAAACTTGTTAACCACCCTCTCAATACCCCAACTCTTCACACACTTCTCCAGCCCCACCACTCCTCCAGACCCTTACTCTCCTGCAATAAAAATCTGCTCTAAGTCACCAAAGCCAAAAATTCTGCAGGGAAAACACTATTCTCCTGTGCCATATCCAAGCTCTGGAACAACCTACCAACTAACATTACTACCCTCACTGGCCATCTTTTCAACTCTGCTCTTAAATCGCATCTAAAATCTCACTGGCTCTGTCCTTGCCAAAACCCCAACTAAATCCAGGTTTTACCAACAAATTTTTCAATTCTTCTTTGATCATAACTCTAGTGTCAGATAAAGTGTTTTCTAGGCATTCTTTTACTTAGTATTTTTGTATTCTGTTCTGCATATGCATATACTTAAACCTTAACAAATCTTCCATTGTATTTGTCATGCTAATACCTTTTATCACTGTAAAATAAAACTGTCTAGGCTGTATACCATGTTATCTATATGTAACTTTCTGTGGAGCTTTTCTCCCCGGGCCTCCGCTGAAAAAGGACTTGTGTCCAGTCGGACTTTCCCGGTAAACAAATGTAAATAAATAAATAAAAATAAATAAATATGTGAGGCAATAATCACTAGCTCAACAAATGTTGAAAATCAGAGGGTACATGAGGATGTTGCAGTAGAGTACAGCTCATATGTGGAATTCACATAGGTTCATAAGTTCATAGGAGTGTACTAGGCTAATGGCCCTGGAGCCTTTACAAGCCTAGCATTAAGGATTGCCTGGCATCATGCCATCCAAAGTTATTTTCCAGTTCCCCTGTCTAGCGGGGCCACTGAAATGATCCCAGGGATGAATTTTCTATTTCCCATCCACTCATCAAGATTTCTTTTGAAGTGGGCTAGTGAGGTGCTCTGCTTGACATATAACGAAAGTCTATTCCAGAGCATGGGCAGTCTCTGGGTTAGGAACCTATCCCTCCAACAAGTTCTGTTGATTGAGGTGATCAGGTTGAGGTCTCTGGCATGTGTGGCATGGAGGGAGTGGAATTTCTTTAGATGTAGCATATCTAACAGTGCTGATTCTGACATGGCTTTGTAGGTCAAGCAGAGATCGCCTCTAAGTAGGTGATATGATACCAAGAAAAGTTGTCGTTTTTTTTAGTCTTTCAGCATAGGGCAAGTGTATAACACCTAAGGATCCTTTTAGTGAGGTATTTTTGTGGTCTTTTTAGTTGTTGAATATGTCTAGTGAGGTACATGCTGAATGGGGCATTGTACTCAAAAACTGGTCTAATGAGGGAAGAGTAGAGAGAGACAATGTTCTCTTTCTTCCTGGAGGCAAACCCCTTTGTAATGAGATGTGCCACATAAAAGGATTTTCTGACTACAGTGGCAATCTGATTATCAAAGGATAGGTTGCTATCCACTTGTGTTCCCAGATCTCTTATGACACCTTTGGTGTTCAGTGGACCACCATTGATGTGCTAATTCATGGGTACCATGTTCTTCCCAAAGGGAATGACAATGCATTTTTTGGCATTGAGCTTAAGGCCATGGTTCTAACACCAGCCATTGGTCTCCATGAGGCCATTTTGTAGAATGTCAACATCATTTAAGGAGCTAATAATGGTTCCCAGTTTGCAGTTGTCTGCGAACTTGGTCAGCCAGAGTCCCTTGGTTTTGGCTTGGACTTCAGAAAAGTAGATGCTAAACAGGAGAGGACCCAGGACCGAGCCCTGTGGGATGCCACTCGTGACTGTTCAGGTGTCTGATTTGGAGTCTGCTACTTTCATTGTGTGAGTTCTAGCCGTGAGCCAGTTTGCAACCCACCTTGTGGCATAGGAGTTGGTGCCTAATTTAGTGAGTTTATCTATGATTCCTGAGTGAGGATTTGTATTGATGGCCTCTGCCAGATCGAGGTAGGCTGTGTGAACTACCTTGCCTTTGTCCACAGCTTTTGTGACAGACTTGAAGAAGTCCACCAGGTTGAGCAGACAAGATCTACTCTTAACAAATCCAAACTGCATGGGGTCTAGAGTCTGGAGATTCCCTATGTCCTTATTTATTAGGTCCATGCTGATACGCTCCATAGCCTTACATACCAGACTTATCAGGCTAATGGGGCAGTAGTTCCCAGGGTTTGTAGTCACATCCCTTTGTAGTGGGATAACTGTAGCAGTGCACCATTTGTTGGGGACAAAGACTGAAAGGAGGTTGTGATTGAACAGGGCACACAAGTGTGGTGCCAGTTCATTTTGCAATTCATGTAAAACACAGCCCAGGATGTTGTCAGGTCCTATGGAAGCTGTATTCTTGGCCTTGGACAGTGCGATTTTAACCTGTGCATTTGTAATATTGGGTATTAGGCATCCCTCAGGTATTGTGAATGGCCCTTTAGGGGGTGAGACGGCGTGAAGTTGGCAGTGAATCTGTCAGCCAGTATATTGGCAATGTCTGTTGACTCAGTATAGGAATTACCATTGTGTAGTAGCTCAGAACAGATCTCAGCATTGCCTTGTAGATTTTGACATAACTAAAAGGCCTTGTGGTTGTCTTTAGAATCTGTTGCAATTTTGTTTTTGTAGCTAGCTGTAGAGGATTTGATGAGGGATCTTAGCTTTTTGTTGAGGCTGACAAGGGAGTTTTTCTAATCTTGGGACTTCGCCTTCTTCTGCATTAGTTTCTTCTTTCGGTTGTAGAGTTTGTTTATGGCAGGGGATCACCAGATTGGCTTCTTTTTTTTTTGGAGGAGAGTGTCTTGGTTCTATTGGGGATGGCCCATTCCATGCATTTGTGTACTTCTTCGTACAGTGCATTGGAGTATGATTTAGAAATTCTACTATTATTGTCCATTTGCATGGACATTGTAAAGTTAGCCACCTTAGTTTTTAGAAGCCCGAAGTTGGCTTTGGAAAAGTTTTTTACGGTTGTTTCCTTTGCGAGGAAGGGGGTGTGGGTGGGATGTGGATATCCATGGTGACTAGCTTGTGGTCAGATCTGACTAGGGAGAAATTGACAATTGGTGTAGAGCAATGGTTGCCCATATTAGTAATGACCAGGTCAAGGATATTGTTACCCCTAGTGGGGGTAAGAATGAGCTGGTCCAGGGCATTGGAATTGATGAATTCCAAGAAACATTGAGTAAGTGTGTTGATAATTGAGCAGTTTTCCCAGTTAATGGAGTGGTAGTTAAAATCACCTAGTATGAGGTTGTTGGGTTGGACCTTAATATTTTCTAGGGTATTTAGGAATGTGGAGTGGGAGTCTTGGGGCATGGTGGGGGATCTATAACAGTTAACAACCTGGATTGCAGTCTTGCGCAGTGTTAGTTGTACATTATGTTGGGCCGCTAGCCTGGAGGTGTACATATCCTTTATGAATATGGAGATACCACCACCCCCACATTTTGAGGCCGGAAGATGTGGTATGAGTTATAGCCGGGTCTATATTAGATTTTCGAAAATTTCATAGAGCAAATCACTATAGGTCGACACCTAGTGATCGATCTATGAAATAATTGAAAATCTAAATAAAAAATATAAAAACACAGAAACATAAAGTAAAGGGTGTAGGCAGGGGGGCAATCCCCCCTGCACCCCCCACACCCCTGCTCCTTAAAAATACCAACTCCGAGATTGCGCTACAGTGTAGGAAATGTAAATCTTCCTTTTCCACACTGTATTGCACTGAAGTGCAAACTCGGAGTTGGTATATTTAAGTAGTGGGGGTGTGGGTGGGGGTGCAGGGGGGCTTGTCTCCTTGCCTACACCCTTTACTTTATATTTCTGTGTTTTTATTTTTTTTTATTTAGATTTTTGATTATTTTGTAGATCGATCACTAGTGATTCGCTCCATAAAATTTTCGAAAACCTAATATAGACTCGTTATAGCCTGGTACCACATAAGTGCTTACAGGTGCCTCAAACCAGGTCTCTGTTACTGCACAAATCTCGATGTTCTCCATTTTAAGGAGCACTTCGAATGAGTACATTTTGAGATTTAGACTTCTAGCAATGAGTAGCATAACCCTCAGATTACATTTGCTTGTAGCTGTTACGGTGGTATTGGACATTGCCTAAAAAAAGGCACTATTGGAGTGACAAGGGCCTTGGCCAGTATATGGAATCCATAGGAGGAAGACAATAATGATTTATGAAGAAGACCATGAGCTGTGATGTAGTGTTAGGTTGGACAGGTATTCTGGTGTGGAACACGAATACTACACAGAAAAAGTGATGGTCATTATGCCTGTTTGAAAACGCATTAAAACTCTAAATTAAGTCATAATACATGTCAGTAAAATGACTATTGAACTATTCTGTTTTCAGTGCAAAGAAATCCCAAAAAATAAGGCACCTTCAAATTACACTGCATATGTGACTGTCAAATAAATCCAGAAAGCTCTAAAACCAAGAGACAGCAGAAAATCAGCTTATAGTCTGGCATATGAAATAGAAGTATAGACTATACTGCTAACAAATATGAACAACTGCAATTCCATCATTTGCTTAATTTCATATTTAACCTTACCTTTATTCTTGTGACTCTTATGCAGACCAAGTCTTTCATGCGTGCTTGAATGGCCTTTCTTATGATCTTTGCCTTCACCTTTAGATTTTGCCTTAGAAGGATGGCACTTCTGATTTTCATTATTTCCAGGATTTTCAGAATCATTACAGTAGGATTTCCCCTAACACCTAGACTGACTTTGGGAAGAGAGACATCAGAGCCCAGAGTCAGTAATGATGGCTGTAATCCAAAAGGTTTTGGAGTTCATGGCAACTATAAACATTATAGAGAATGCATTTGGCATGCTGAAGTCACAGATTTGCTGTCCACACACATCAGGGGGTGCCCTGAAGTACAACTCATGTACCTGTGCAAATATTCTCACAGTCTGTGCCTTTTTGCACAATATCATCCTGAAGAAACAGCAGCAATGAGGACAGCAAAGGCCAAGACCACACATTCATAGACCACAAGCAGGAACAGCACCTCCAGCACATACAGATGAGGAATCTGAGGTGGAACCTGTAACTGCAGAGGTAGCCAGTAGATGCAGTCATGCACAATATGCCCTTGCCCTGGCGAACAGGCAAAGTACAACACACACACTAGCAAAGGAATACACATAACAACCTCAACACATACAAATGTTAAAAGTAATGCCATCTGATGTCCACAAACACTACTTACCCATGTAATGTCTGTATATGGATAGCATCAGAAAGAAACAGCCCCAAAGCACACAACTCATAACTGCAGTAATGTCAGGGTAAGTTTGGAACCTGTAGTATGCAAACAAATGTGTGAGAAGATAAACTACCTGCATACTGTCAGTTTTGTACCTAGCAACTCTGTGCAACAGACATATATGCAATCCTAGGCTAAATCCAACTGAACAAAGCCCATGGCACAGTTATAATCATTGTCATAGTGTGGGGAGTTTAGTTTGTGAAGAGTGACACCAAACACATGCAGATGCCATCCTTCACCTGGCAGACATAACATCAATGACACTGCCAATCCAGTGTGATACTCATCCTATCCAGTGAGACACCCACACAGTTGAGGCAGTCCCACAATAGCAAATGTTAACACAATACTGTGAAGTAATTATACTAACATGGACAGCACAGCTAGAACTGTCAAATGTGTAGTATAGCAGCAATGAAATGTTAAAACTGCATTCATCACAATTTTTTATATTGTATATTGAAATATATTCAAAATATGAACATGTTAGCAGTGTGTGTAGAGGACAAACATGACTCGTGATATTGTCAGTGATTTGTATAACAATCTCCTCCAATTAACTTGCTCTAATGCTTTGTCTGTATCCAGTCCCCATTCCTTCCACTTCCACTGCTACAGTATTACATTTATATAGTGTATATTCAGCCTTCTGAGTTCTGTGAAGATGCAAATGAGGTATGAAATCATTGGCATTCCCGAATACCAAAAAAAAAGAAAGAAATCACTTGGTGTAAAGGATGTAAACATGGTATAGTTAGCTACATGAATGCATGCACACACCCTAGGACTTCAGGGTGGAGCAATGACAATTGTTAGCAGCTAATGGTTTGTAACTGTTTCTGATTGCTCTGACTTCAACAAGCAATACTAAAGTCACTCTTTTCTCTGAACTGTTTGCATCATGCAGAGCAGACTTACAATAAAAAAGGGTGTAAGCACATTGAGAGCTATGAGAACAACTTTAACAACATTGATATCCTTCTAGTAAGAGAACACTGCCCATCCTCTGCTTAAAATCTGTCTGAAATGCTAATCAGCTATATTATACAGTGAAATAAATATGCAAATAAATAGTCATGACATTGCATTTCTGTAGTTAAGCTGAGAGGAGGGAAACGATGTTAATAAAATAAATAGAAGTAGCTGACAGTGTTGACAACCTGACATTAAAATGTTGTGGACTCTTCTGTAAAGTATTAGTCAATATGACATTGATCTGGACATATTCAAGAAAATTAGAAAGAAGCATTTTGCAGTCCTGTGCTGGTGGCAAAAATGGATAAGAAACACAACTGAGTGTGTGTTGTTATTGTACTGAGTTGAGGCTTCAATTCCAGATAGGGTGGTATCTGATAAAGTTAATGAATATTTTCTGAGCATATGATCAGGTTGTAACACACACTAGGAAACTTTACAATCCTGCCTTTTCATATTTATTACCCTATATGTGTTACTGCTGACAATTGCCTATAATTTTTTTTTCTTTTTTTGTGTGCTCGCATTTTGGCAGAGAACAGTTCTTGACTGGTAATGTTTTAAGGCAGTGAATAACAGTTGACTGCCCAAGGTACAAACTTTGAAATTTAACCTGTATTGCCATCTGTAATGCCTTTCACATTTTGCCTGTGTAATGTCAGCACTCTTACCAGAGTGGAAACAGGTTCACAGTTGAAGGAAACTGAACAGTTTCATTTCTGCAATCTGCATTTGCGCAAACATGTTTGGTACCATTGAGCGATATTTATAGTGAGTGAGTGATGTGCACATTTTGTATACCCATTTCTGTAGAAGAAGCTGTAAATGCAGTGATGGTCCCTTGAAGTTCCTCTGGAGTTCAAATCCATACAGTGTAAAGGGAATCCAGAAAGTATTACTCTGGATGTAGAAATCACTTTCATCACAATTTGATATGCTTTTTTGTTTCTTGCTTTGTGAGTTTGCTCACTGCTGAGCAGCATGCAAACAGGCTTACCTGCTTAAGGGATAAAGTGAAAAAAGTTATTTGACTAGCCTTCTGTGCAATCAGGCTTAGCGGCAATGTGCAAATGTCAGCAGTCTGTACAGTACAAAGTGTAGAACATACATGGAAGGATAGCTGTCTCTGTGGCACAAAGTGCAAGTGTACTAACTTTAAATATGAAACACAGCTGATCTAGAGTTCAAATCCTGATAGCACTTATTCTTAAAAAGGGTACCAGAATATGATTTCTAATGGCCACTATGAATAGGAAGATAAGACAACATACAAATGGTACCATAACCATGTTTATTGCAAGAAATGTCTCATTAATGCTTTGATACTTTTATTTTTATAATTAGCATATCTCATTAATGATTTACTTATGAAACACAGTCAAATGTATATGTATATATATATATATATATATATATATATATATATATATATATATTTTTTTTAATTGGTTAATTAGGATAATGAATTAAAGATGCACTGTGTTTAGGACAATATGTGTACTGAACTATGTGTGCATCATACCCTAAACTGTATTAATCAGCTCAGGAAGTCCATCTATCTCACAGTCACACACATGTTCATAGGTTCATAGGTAAGTACTAGGCTATCTGCCCGAGGGCATCTATAAGCCTAGCCAAAATGTGTTGGCTTTCACTGCCCCCTTAAATGAGTTCCCTGTGCCTCTGTCCAGCAGAGCCATTAGTCCCCTGTGCCTCTGTCTAGCAGAGCCATTGCAGTGATCCCCAGAGTAAATTTTCTGTTTACAATCCACTCGTCAAGGTTTCTCTTGAAGAGTGTTAGTGAGGGGCTCTGCCTAATGTAGATTGGAATCCTGTTCCAAAGCATGGGGAGTCTCTGGGACAGGAATCTATCCCTCCAGCACATCCTATTTATCGTTGTGGTGAGGTTTAGGTCCCTAGAGCATGTGGCTCTTGGGGATTTGTTTCTTTTTAGGTGGAGTATGTCCACCAATTCTGGGTTGGACATGGCCTTGTATGTCAGGAAGACATCACCTCTGAGTAAGCAGTATGCAACCAAGTACAGCTGGAATTTCTTCAGTCGGGCTGCATAGGGCATTTGTTTGAGGCCAGTAATCCTCTTGGTGAGGTCCGTCTGTGGTCTTTCCAGCTGTTGCAGGTGTCTTGTAAGCTACATCCCAAATGGGGCATTGTACTCTATGATGGGTTTGATGAGTGATGAGTAAAGGTGGACAATAACTTCTTTTGTTCTAGATGCAAACCCTTTTGTGATGTAGGGCTATTTGAAGTATATCACCATTAATACTGAATGCAGTTTGCCTGCAATAAATATGGTTGAAAGGGAGTTATCCTGTAGCACTGACAGATAATCACCTTGCTTGAAATGTATGTATTTTTACTTTCTTAGTTTGAGTCCCACATTGATCAACTAACTTCTTACAGTGTGTAATTCCAGGAAGTTCTGTGCCAAGTCATCCTATTTAATCTGCAAAACACCAAGGATAACAAGCCAAGCCAAGCCACTGAAGCTGTCAATGTTGACCATTTGAAAAATTGTGATTATGTTCAGCATCACATATACTAAATCTCACTGCCATGCCTCACATCATCATTGCTGTTTGATAAAATACGTTCCACCTTACTTACAAGTGCCTCTTTGTGCTTACCATTGCACAAATGCAGTTGGCATAGTTGTGCATGTTTTTGCACTAGCCATTAAATGTGAGATTAGAAATTGGCACCAATTTTCCTTAGAGTTACTGCTTGACTTCTGCAGGCATGGCTGATGTGAGATATAATGGTGCTAAATTTAGATCAAAGAGGTGAGGTGCTGAGAAGTCCAGGATTTTTGTGGTCCTCCTTGTGAAGCACTGCAGCTGTAGGCTACTGCAGGTGGACTATACTGGGTCTTAGTAAAAGACCATGGCTTGGAACAGAGTTGCCAAAGCTGTGTCCATTAAAACTTATCATCCACTGGAAATAACTGTTGTCACCGCCACTATAGTGGCCTGAAATGGCCCAAGAAGGACCTCTTTATCTGATGGGGAGATGGGTTTAGGGCTGCTGACATTCCTCAATTGTGTAAGTATACTGACCCATCTGTATTAAATGTTATAGAATACAGTAGCCAACCAAGACTGTTATTCAATATACTTTCATGTCTCTTCTTGCCTTCTTCTGTTTTGTAGAGATGTAGATATTGCAGTGAACTGTGAGTTATACCAAGAGAGGTTAACTCATCTCTGTGAAACATGTGGTAAATATGCATCAGGTCTTAATGTAAGCCTAATAACTATTATGTTTGTATGCAGTATGGCAATACTATGAAAGATAGTTGTATTTATCATATCATAGCAGTGCAACTGGCTAATGGTACAACAGAGTATGACTTTCCCATTAAGACTGCATAATCATAACTGTTTATTTTCTGAAATCATATAGTCATGTGAGATGCCATGGATCTAATTCTCTCTTTCCTTTTTGTGTTACCCCACCACTTCTCTCTCATTTTTGTTTTTATGGGAGGAAATATTTGATATGGCTTACAAATGTTCTGTTGTCATACATTTCAGCTTGAAAAACCTGATACGTAGTACAGAGAGGTAGACTGATCACAGAAGATTGGCCCACCATCCATCCACAGGTTGCAGCACTGCCACCTAGTAATTCATGGCCTCAAGCTGTCAGCACTGCCTTTGCAATGCCTGTCCTACTTGGCCCATCCACATTAGGTACCTCTGCCTCTGCAACTGGTACACTGGTACCTTCTTGGAGTAGTATTAGTTGAGGTGGTGATTTTGTCACCTGCTAGGAGCTGATGGGGCTTGTAGAGAGCAGTATAGAAAGGGGCATCAGTGCCCAAAATGTCCCTGTTGAAAAGGTGCCATGTCACATTGCCAAGATAATGCATGTAAAGCAATGACACAGAAAACTGAGCAGGAGACAGTGATGACAGCTTTGAGGGTGAGGACTAGATTCTCACTGTTCTCATGGGTGTGCCTCTGATGTCCCCTACCTATCCCCAATCATGGTGTCCCCCAACCTTTTTGTCAATTACCATCCTTCTCTGTCTTGTTTGTCCTGAATGTCTGCACTTGCTTCTTCACCTAATCTTCCTACCTGACCGTCATATTCCTAAGCACCTTCAGCAGCATTCCTCTCTCTTTGCTCTCTTTGAAAGTAAAAAGTAAAAAAATGGGTACCTGCTCCCCAAAAAATGCCTATCTTCACCCCCTTCTCTTTCAACCCTTTGTACTGTTGACTATTCATTAGGATGATGGATGTAAATGTTATGCCATGGCATTTTCTGGCTGCCATTACTTTGTTGAAGAATAAAAGTTACATCTTCCTCTGACTAAATAGGCTATCACTGTCCCTTTAAAGGTATGATTTTGACACATGTGAAGTAGAATTTGCTTGGTGGGGACTACAGATAATGATCAAGTCTATAAACTTACCCCATGATTCAATAAGATACATGTAGGCTGCATGTAGAGCCTACATGTAATGTACCCATGTACATGGCCATGGTCACTCCTTGGCATCTCACCATTCATATTAAATCAGGGTGGCGCTTCTGAGGGAGCATAGTAACAGGGATATTGAATCCATGTAAGTAGAAAAGTAGAGGCTATCTTGTGGTTGTGGATGCCTGGTCAGATGTTATGTACAGGGTTTGGCTCCCTGTAATGTCCCTTGCTACTGTTGAAATATGCTGTGAATTAGTAGTTTGTGTTTTAAATGTGTAATTGTTTTTAAATGTCTGCACAGAGCATAGCAATGCCAAGCTGCACTTACATTTAGACAGCTGGCACCTGCCAGGCATCTAAAAATAGAAACCGGATGTAATTAATTATCATACACGCGCCCAGCATCTAAAAATAGAAACCGGATGTAATTAGTTATTTATTTCTAGTAATGTTTAAGCCCATCTGTGCAGTGCGGTGCAGTAGCTTATTAGTATATGTGAAGGTATACTAGTTTATATAATATCAAAATAGCTAAATGGGAAGAGTGATAGCCTAAAGCTCCATAGGTCTTGTGTTCGAGTTCCTAGCAAACATACAATTTGTTTAATGTAATGTAAATTTTTGTTTAATTTAAAACCAAAACATTTACATTTGGAAGAGGTGTGTGGTGCTAAGCACTGCTTAAACATGATTAACAGCTACTGATGTTTGCGTGTTGCTAAGCTTTGCTAAAACCATGGTTGTGGGAGTTTTCCCAGTGCTCAGGTGTGCTTAGCTGGTTTGTGAGAAGATAAGCAACATGGTGCTTTTTTGAATGTGGCTAAATGATGTGTAATAGCAGGAAAAAAAGTCTATATTCAGCCCAATAGGGGGGAATTCTGCACCATTTATTGGAGTATTTCTAACTGTTGGTATGCCAGGTGGTGTTGAAGAGGTTGCATGCTTTCGGGCACAGTGATGGGGTGTGCAGGAGTCCTGGGTTTTTGTTGGGCTCCTGTTATGCAATTATGAACCTAGGCTGCTGCAAAGCAATTACCAAGGCTCAGAATGTAAGGCTGAGACCTGGCATTGGTTGACCAGGGAACTTACCAGTGCTACTGGTATCCCCCACACTGGTGAGCAGTGTCGTCGCCACTATAATGACCTGTAAAGAAAGAGGGTAGAAAAAGGAGACATTGGACACCTGGGTCCAAGACAACAGAGCTGGGCATGCCCCAGACATATGTATGTTTTTCTTTCACTATTCTACTAAAATGCAAGCTGAATCTGCAAAACTGGTAAGCATAATGGTGTGCTTCTCTCCCAACAGCTGCAACTGAGAGGGTTGACAACATACAGTCCCATGCTGGGTGCCTAGCCAGATTACTTAGTAAGTGTGGTAAGTACAGATATATAATGCTAACTGTAGTGCAATAAACAATAAACAATAACAACTGTAGTGCAATAAAGATTAAACAATAAAAACTGTAGTGCAATAAATGGATGATTAGAACTGTAGTGCGATAAATGAAAAATAAACAACTGTAGTGCAATAAACAATAAACAATCCCAATAACAGTAAGCAAAAAGGTGTAAAGCAGAATTATGGTGTCCTAATATAATTGCAGTAGACCTGTATACATTTCATGTCTATGGTAAGATTGCTGCAGTCAAATTTAAAACTGTAATAACTGTAGAATGCAAAAGTAATGGCCTGAAAAATGTATTGCACAACTCATAACATGGTTCAAGGCTGTCTCCAGGTCAATTTTAATCACATCATGCTCTCTTTTCCTCCCACTCCAGGTATATTGGTGAGTTAGCCCACTTTATGGGCAGATATTGTATGTAGACTTCACAGATAATTAACACCAATACCAATAAAGTGTTAAGCAGGATTGTAGCATCCTAGCTAAATTGGTCTTAATATTTGCAGTAGGGCTGTATTCATTGCATGTCTATTCTAATATCACTGCAGCCAACTGTATAACTGTAATATCTGTAGAATGTAGAAGTAATGGCCTGAAAAATGTATTTCACAACTCATAGTATAGTTCAAGGCTGTCTCCAGGCCAACTTCAGCCACATAATGCTCTCTTTTCCTCCCACTTTAGGAACAAAACGTATATGGGTGAGGTAGCCCACTTTATGGGTAGATATTGTGTGTAGACCTCACAGATAATAAACACCAATATCAATAAAGTGTTAAGCAGCATTGTGGTTTCCTAAATAAATCTGTCTTAATATTTGTAGCAGGGCTGCATTCATTGCATATCTGTTCTAATGTCAATGCAGTCAAATGTAAAACTGTAATAGCTGTAAAATGCAAAGGTAATGACCTGAAAAATGTATTGCATAACTCATAGCACATTTTGCAGTGTCTTAACTAAATCTATCTTAATATTAGCAGTAGGGCTGCATTCATTCCATGTCTGTTTTAAGTTGCTGCAGTCAATTGTTACATTATTTGCAGATGTCCCCTGCAGTCACAGATTTTGGGTTCTACTCCCATGCCTGCCAACTAAGGCATGATGGCTGTCTAGAATACTTAATGTGCACAATTATACCTCTCAACTGTCACTATTTTTCATATTGTTATAACTATTTTACTGCAGAGCATCAAGGTTGGCTGGTTCCTTGTGATCTGCCTACCTTGCCTCCTTTGGCCATGGCACCAAGTCCCAGCACATCTGGAACCCAGCCTTGTGGTCCCCACTCTGCTGCCCCTGCACTACCTGCAGCATCGGGTAGTACTGCCTCATGGGATGGGGACTGACCTCCCTGGGAGCAGTGGTGGAGGGGGATTTGTCACCCATGATGAACTGCCAATGGCACTGTCATCTGTGGGTTTGGACAATGCCTGTGCCTGATGGAGTGCATGCTGGCCATATTGGTGGGGCAGGCTCACCTGGCAGCCCAGCCTCCACCACTGTGACCCATGGGGCAGTGATAGAGCAGTGCTGACAGTCCCATGGGTGGGGATATGAGTCATGCTGCTACCTTATGGAGGCACATTGGACTGTGATTCCACAACACCCTCCCCATCCAAGGTATTCAACCCCCTCTTGTGTCACACACCACCCTGTCTGCTGTCTTGTCTGTCTGCAAAAGCTCTGTCACCTACCCAACTAACCACCCCCCACAAGTACCTATGTTTCTTCTCCAACATTCCACTCTCACCTTAAAAAAAATGGGCACCTACTCCCCCAAAAAAATATTGTCTCATATACAGCTCTCCATCAGCTTAGCTAAATGGAGCTATATTGATATATGTGTTTTAAATGATAATAAATATATACAAAATAAACACCTGTCCCTTATTTTGAACCAAAGACCATCACACTTGCAAACCACTGCATTAACCTGTCACACCACACAGCTGTTAATTAAAACATGTGGTTACAGTCATTAAGCATGTTTAAGCAGAGCTGTGCATCATGCTATGTCTTGCAAACTTGATTAAAGAGTAATGGAAAAATGAGAGCATAACATGGAGTCTGGTGCAAGAGTACACTACTAGAAACCCAAACAGAGAATAATGCATGTGAGGTCTCTAATAGTAGGTAAATGTGCCCTTTTATAAGTAACATATAGAAATATACCTGCTAAGCCATTAATTGCAAAATACATGTTCAGCTGAGACCCTGGTGCAGAAATACATCCATATAAAGCCATGCACATAATGATGGGTGTAAAAAAGTATGTCACAGCCTATATGTGTGCACTCATATCTTACAAATACAACTATGACAACAGTGGATCAGTAGCTCAGTCTGTTAAATGCCTTGCAAACAGTACATTTTGCCACACACAATTCTGGGTTTAAATCCAATGGTGTGTAGCATTTAAATTACATTATTGTGAAGCAGCAATTAATGACTGAGTCATGCACTCTTTATCCATGCAATGCATTTCAAATGAAATGTCTGCTCTTCACTGATGGAAGTCACAGGCCTGCAGATAGGAGCACACTTCACATATCCCTATAGCAAAACTATAAGTGCATAAAGTGTCAGGTCATGCATTAATATGCATTCACAGAGGATTTACCTCAGGTAATGCAAATGATGGCCACTAATAGAGTGCAACACACAATCCTTTCATACTCACAGTGCAGATTAGTACAGCTGCACAACTAACATACACATATGAAGCTCCTGCTTGTAACAGGCACCGTCATCATACACATTCCAAATGAGTACCAGACTGTAACACATGGCCTGTCAGTTGCCCAAACGATGGACATAATGTTATATTTCTCCCCTATGTTGCTCAAAGACACAGCAAACATGTTGCTTAGTACTATGTTAGTGATATCTTTGCCTAACATACTTACCTTAAACACATGCCTTAATTGGAGTGGAATGGGTACACTCACTGTGGCTCTGCCTCTGCAACAAGGCTGACACAGCTTCCACAGTTACTCTTACAGCTTGTTGTCCTCCAAAGTGTTCACACTCTCTGCCTATGCTTATTACCTGCAGGAGCAACTGCAGACTGCAGCACACACATCTCTATGTAAAAGTAGCCACTACAGACCTATCCTCTGCTATGACATATTCTCCTCACCCCCGCAATGTTCAGCACAACATATCAGAAAGGGCTTCTAATCTGCATGAAGGAATTATATCTTGTACAGCGGTTGTATGTCATTGGATGATTATAGTGAAAATCAGCTGTGTTGGCTGCAGTTAGCATTGTAGAACCACAGATTGTTTAAGAGGCAATCATATAGTAATGAGAACCATGCTAAAAAGGCAAACAGCTGGCTATGGGGAAGCATTCTGTATGAGACTTTCCTTACACAGAACACATATTTACAAAAACTTACCCTCCATCAGGTATATAACCTTTTTGTTTACAACACAATGCATATATGTGAATATACTTATGGAGAATAGGGATTACAGCATTAAGCCTTTCTTAGAACTATGATAATGACTTGCTATTGATCTCCAGATTTGTTACACCTACAAACAACGTAGAATACATCAAGGGTATAATGTTTATTGTCAAGGTGGCACACCAGTCTCGTGGAACTGTCCCTTTATAGTGGCTGCTATTTGTTTGGCACTGTTGTTTTGACATATCAGGGGGGATTGCCCTAGGGGACATAATACAATAGACTCCAGTGTTGTGTGTATGATCATACAGCAGTATCTGTCATGGCACACAGGGGAATAGCTGACTATCACTAGTATCTTAATTGTATCCACACACTTAGTATCTTTGCACAATATGAAACATGACATGTGCGATCAAGCAGTGGATACTGACAGCCATTCTTTTCCTGCTGTTTCTCTACATAGTGTACTTCCATGTTTGTGATCATGACATGTGTTCCATTTCTGTTGTCTTTCAGGAAACATGTATTCAGAATGCCATGCACCTTTCATGGATGCAGAGAATGATATTATACAGGAAGGCCTCTGGAAACACCATGAACTTCTACTGTCAGGGAGAAGCAAAACAGGGAACAGCAGACAACATTGTGGAATGACCTTATCTGTGATGTGAATGCCACAGGTCATCAGAGCAGGACATATGAGAAGGTTGAACACCACTCAAAGGACGTGATCAATGCTGCATGCAGAAGAGCAGCAGATGTAGCCAGGGACCATGACATAACTTGTGGAGGGCCTGCAGTGGAACAACCACTGTCAGCCATTGAGGAATTCCTGGTGAACCTAGACACACACAACAGCTCTCAGGAATCCATGACTCTGTACATCGTGGACGTTGGTGCTACAGTTTCCTTGGCAGAGGAGTGTGCAGATAAGCTTAGTTTGATCAGCATTGCAATACTGTAGCATTCAGTGTGTCAGGGTGTACACACCTTTACGTTGGTATCAGGTCTTTCTTCTTTGGGGGGAAAGGGTTTAACTGCAGTTTTACTCTCATACTTAGATTTTGACCAATATAACAATTAACACAATAGCTACTGCAAATGTGAGATTTATGGATGTATTACCTTGTTGTGCTGCAAGATGCTGTGGTACTGACATTACCTCTACCTTAATGTTTCACAGGTCCATCAGGTATCGGACAAGGCCATTGTCCTTCTCCTGGTAAGCATGACACTCTTTTGTTATAGATGTAGGTTTACAGCAATGTCATCCCAGGCCTGCTGCCTGCATTGCTGTACTGCCAGCATGACTGCCAACTGCACAGATATTTTCTGACTGTACACATGTTAGAGTCATACCTATGCCTTGTAGGTGTGACCACACTGATAGATATGACAGTATTATCAGGACATTACAGCATGTCATATGAGTCAACTGTGCAAAGTCTTCACAAATGTCATTAGTGCACTTTGTTGTTGCTGATGTTATTGCTGTGTAAAGAGTTTCTATATACTAGTAACTACAGCTGTTTGTGGGAAAAGTAAAGTCCTTTTGTCCTACTATATTAGGGTGGATTTTCAGCAGGTCTGTAATAGTGATGACAGTGTATAGAGCTTTGCATATATTGAAACGTAGTACTACAGAGCATAATAGTGCAAGGATTAATATATTGCTTTTTCCTTTCTTATCAGAGGTGACCAGGGTGGTTACTTTCTGTCCCCTACACAACCTGATATCAGTGTCTCTTCAGACTCTGATGATGATGTTGACCAGAGTGAGGCACAGGTAGGGGTTTCACGGGCTGATTCTCTCCCAGAGGTTGACATCTCTCTTTTGTCTTCATTGTCACTGCACACAGTTAGTATGCCCAAACACGCCCAGTCCCTGGAGGCTACAGATACTGGACAGTCAGAGGGTGGGGACATTGAACAGGAAAGTGTGGCAACTGTGGCTACATTGAGTGTAGACATGGGCCATAGCCAGAGAGTTGGTGAGGTTCCACACAAGTGGACTGATAGGGGTGATTGTAGGAGGTCAGCTGTCTGTCCACCACCTGTTGCAGGTGTCACATCACAGGTCACCCAGCACATGTTTCAGGCCATCATGGAGGCACAGGAAAATTCTGAAAGGAACTCCAGATGTATGCTTAGGGTTATGGATGCAACAGAGTATGACATCTGCGACTACCTCCACCACATTGCTGACACCATTGATGCAGTGGAAAGAAGGTGGGCTGAGGCAGATCACACACTATCTGTCTTGGAACCACAGTTTCTATGCTGGAACATCTGGTTGGAGTTGAGTGTCAGAATCATGGAAGTAGGTCAGCAGCCCCATCTGCTGACAGTTCACATGGCCATGCACAATCACGCTTCTGTAGTGGCAGTACATCCAGTGCTATAGCGGGGAGTGTGCTGTCCACACTAAGACATGGCAGGCTTTGGGCTCATGGTCCTGGATGTTCCTATGGAGGACAGGGTCCCAGCAGGCAGCAGTCACCATCAGGTACTACTCACTTGAGTATGGAGGTGCCAGTGCAACTCCTGGCAGAGCCAGTTCCCATGTTTGGTCCCAGAGATGGTGAATGATGTTGTAATGGCTGTATATGTACACAAT
This sequence comes from Protopterus annectens, assembly GCF_019279795.1. Classification (NCBI taxonomy): domain Eukaryota; kingdom Metazoa; phylum Chordata; order Ceratodontiformes; family Protopteridae; genus Protopterus; species Protopterus annectens. The sequence goes on along the minus strand of NC_056741.1, from coordinate 372,333,755 downwards.
GAAAGGTGTGTCATGGACCTGTTTATGTTCCTGTTTCAGGATTCTGTTGGAGACACCTATGGATACACAGCAATAATAAAGCCATAGATCTCACAGCACAGGATGGAATGCCAGTGTGACAAACTGAAATGCTGCCAGCCCAACTAGCTGGAATTTTGTAAATAATTATATATCAACGGAAAATATTAATATGGTTTATATAGAAATGTGGCACTGCCAGCCCAGCTATCTGGAATTTTGTAAATAATCATATAGGTTCATAGGTGTGTAGTATGCTATCTGCCCTAAGGCATTTATAAGCCTAGCCAGAATGTGTTGGCTTTCGCCGCCCCCTTAGATTAGTTCCCTGTGCCTCTGTCCAGCAGAGCCACTGAAGTGATCCCCGAGGTAAACTTTCTGTTTCCCATTCACTCGTCAAGATTTCTTTTGAAGAGTGTTAGCAAGGAGCTCTGCCTAATGTAGATTGGGATCTTGTTCCAAAGTATGGGAAGTCTCTGGGACAGGAATCTATCCCTCCAGCACATCCTATTTATTGTTGTGGTGAGGTTTAGATCCCTAGGGCATGTGGCTCGCGGTGATAAGGTTTTCTTTAGGTGGAGTATGTCCATCACTTCTGGGTTGGACATGGCCTTGTATGTCAGGTAGAGATCACCTCTGAGTAGGCGGTATTTAACCGAGTACAGCTGTAATTTCTTCAGTTGAGCTGCACAGGGCATCTGCTTGAGGCCAGTGATCCTCTTGGTGAGGTACTTCTGTGGTCTTTCCAGCTGTTGCAGGTGTCTTGTAAGGTACATGCCAAATGGGGCATTGTACTCTATGATGGGTCTGATGAGTAGAGGGGCACAATGACCTCTTTGATCTGGATGTGAACCCTTTTGTGATTAGGTGGGCCACGTAGAAAGATTGTCTCACCACTTTGGCAATGTGATTATCAAAGGTGAAATTACTATCTACTTGGGTCCCCAGATCCCTTATTACATCTTCCGTATTTAGGGGACTACCACCTATGTGGTAGTTTGTGGGTACTTTGTTTTTTCCAAAGGGGATGACTATGCACTTTCTGGCATTTAGTTTGAGGCCATGATTTTGACACCAGGTATCCGCCTCAGTGAGACCCTTTTGGAGGATGTCTGTGTCAGCCAGAGAGTCAATTATAGCCCCTAGTTTGCAGTTGTCTGTGAACTTTGTCAGCCATATTCCTTCTGTGCTTGCCTGTACCTCTGAGAAGTATATGCCAAACAGGAGAGGTCCTAGGATTGAGCCCTGGGGAACTCCACTTGTAACCAATTTGCAGTCAGACCTAGCTCCCGCAACTCTCACCATGTAGGTTCTGTCCGTGAGCCAGTTGGCAACCCATCTTGTGATGTAGGGGTTTATGTTCTGGCTGGTGAGCTTGCCTATAATACCAGAATGGTGAATGGTGTCAAAGGCCTTTACGAAGTTTAGGTAGGCTGTGTGTACCACCTTTACCTCATCTATAGCCTTGGTAACTGTCTCAAAGAAGTCCACCAGGTTTAGGAGGCATGATCTGCCCTTAACAAAGCTGAACTGGGTTGGGTCCAGTATTTGGAGGTTCCCAATGTCTCTGTTAATGAATTCCATGATGATGCACTCCATAGCCTTGCAGACCAAGCTAGTCAGGCTTATAGGGCAATATTTCCCGGGGTCTGTTGTGGCTCCACCTTTGTGGAGCAGAATAACTGCTGCTGTGTGCCACTCTATGGGTATGTAGCCTGTGGAGAGGCTAAGTTTGAACAGTGTGTTTAGGTGAGGGGTTAGTTCGTCTTTGAGCTCGTGTAGGATGCAGCCTGGGACACACTCCAGTCCCATTGATGCTGTGTTTTTGGCTTTGGAGAGGGCTGTTTTAACCTGAGTGCCTGTGATTTCAGGGACTCTACATTCTTCTGGTATGGGTATGGTCCCTCTTGGGAGTGAGAGGGGGGTGAAGTTTGTGCTGAACCTGTCTGCCAGGATGTTGGCGATATCGGTCAGTTCAGTGTATTTTGTGCCATTCTGCACTAACTCCGAGCAGATCTGAGCATTGCCACTTAGATTCTTGACATAGCTAAAGAATGCCTTGTGGTTATCTTTGGAGTCCTTAGCAATTTTTCTTTCAAAGCTCGCCTTGGGTGATTGTATGAGGGATCGTAATTTCATGCTAATACTGATCAGGGATGTCTTCCCTTCTTGGGATTTTACTCTTTTCTGTACTAGTTTCCTCCTTCTGTTGTATAGTTTGTTTATGGCAGGAGTCCACCAGACTGGTTTCCTTTTCTTGGAGGAGTGAGTCTTGGTTTTGCTTGGGATGGCATGATCCATGCATTGTTGTAGGTGCCTGTAGAATGCATTAGTAAAGAATTTTGCAGCTTGAACAGCATTATCCTTCAGCATGGGGGCTTTGAACCTTTCCACCTCGGTCTTAAGTAATGTGAAGTTTGCTTTTGAAAAGCTTTTCATGGTAGTTTTCTTGTCCGGGGGTGGGGGTGGAATGTGGATATCCAAAGTGATTTGTTTATGGTCATATCTAACCAGTGAGGGGTTGACCTCCGGTGTGGAACACTGGTCGCCCATATTGGTGATGACCAGGTCCCATATGTTGTCACCTCTGGTGGGAATGTTGACCAGTTGAACCAGGGCATTTGAGTTTATAAATTCTAGGAAATGTTGGGCATGGGAGTTAGTACTTGAGTAGTTCTCCCAGTTAATGTTTGGATAATTTAAATCACCCAATATTAGGGTGTTTGGTAGGACCTTTATGTTTCCCAGTGTTTCCAAAGTTTTTTTTGGGAAATGTTTTCACTCAGCACATGTTTCAGGCCATCATGGAGGCACAGGAACATTCTGAAAGGAACTCCAGATGTATGCTTAGGGTTATGGATGCAACAGAGTCTGATATCTGAGACTGCCTCCACCACATTGCTGACACCATTAATGCAGTGGAAAGAAGGTGGGTTGAGGCAGATCACACACTATCTGTCTTGGAACCACAGTTTATATGCTGGAACATCTGGTTGGAGTTGAGTGTCAGAATCATGGAAGTAGGTCAGCAGCCCCATCTGCTGAGAGTTCACATGGCCATGTGCAATCACGCTTCTGTAGTGGCAGTACATCCATTGCTATAGAGGGGAGTGTGCTGTCCACACCAAGACATGGCAGGCTTTGGGCTCATGGTCCTGGGTGTTCTCATGGAGGGCAGGGTCCCAGCAGACAGCAGTCACCGTCAGGTACTAGCACTGCTTCTGACCTTGAGTATGGAGGTGCCAGTGCAACTCCTGGCAGAGCCAGTTCCCGTGTTTGGTCCCAGAGATGGTGAACTGTCAGCTCTACCATGTACGGTTCAAAGGTGTCCAACATACACACATGTAGGGCTAGCACTGAGCTTGACTGTGTACACACACACACTCAAACACCACTGTCAAATGTAGGTCACCTACAGACATTCATGGCACATTCCCATGGTCCATCTTGCCTGCTTCCCTTCCTGACTCACCTAGGCCTCATGCACTCCCAGACAACACCCTGTTCAAGTGATGATACCTGTGACACACATCCTCATCATCGATGCAGAGAAATGAAGCTATGTGTCTGATGCACAGGATGACTATATAAATTAAAAGTTACTTGTGTAATGCAGTGTTGTTTTTGCATGAAACTTGTACTGGTTACTGACGTATACTGTATACTGACATTTGTAATGAGTAAGCTACATAATTTTGTGTAGCTTATATTGTATGATGTTGTAATGGCTGTATATGTACACAATGAAAGGTGTGTCATGGACCTGTTTATGTGCCTGTTTCAGGATTCTGTTGGGGACACCTATGGATACACAGCAATAATAAAGCCATAGATCTCACAGCACAGGATGGAATGCCATTGTGACAAACTGAAATGCTGCCAGCCCAGACAGCTGGAATTTTGTAAATAATTATATGTCAACCAAAAAATATTAATATGGTTTATATAGAAATGTAACACTGCCAGCCCAGCTATCTGGAATTTTGTAAATAATCATATGTCATTTGTGAACATTAATATGATCCATAGGCTTGTCTTATGTGGATATTAAACTACTGGTGCAGAAGTGTGTGTTGAACTGTATGTTATGTACTGGGCTTCAAGAATGTAATCACAGTGTAGCCTACTGGAAAAGAACAGAAATGTATATAAACTATATTAATAATAGAAGTTGGAACATACAGAGTTATCTAAGAAACTTAGTTGACAAGTAAAGAGTTTTACGATTGTGTTTATCTCAGCAAGAAGACAGGATGTCTGCAGCTAGAAGTTCTTTCTATTGTCTGGAAACAGAAATAATTACAGGTTTCTAATGTAAAAGTGTTTAATTGTTTTATGACTTCCAGTTCTCGGCAGACATCTGAGAGATAAGTATTTTTGACACAGAGGTACTAAATTTTAAGTTTCTGATAGCCTGGAAACTGAAGGCAGAGGTGACAAAGAGCGATGTCATCCAGTTGCCCTGTTATTAATTTAAGAACTATCTCTCAGAGAAAGTCTGTGCATTTTGTACTTGTCTTGTCTTTGGACCTGAAAAATCCACCTTCAGCACTTCTCATCTGTATGTGCCTTGCTCTGTAAGTAAGATTTAGGCCTTGTATTTCAGAGATAGACAGGAATATAGTTAGATTAGTTTAGATATTTTCTGTATTTATTTGAGACTATCCTGCAATGTTATGTTAAAATATTTCCTGTGATTCTGAACTCTGTTGTCACTGTATTGTTATTGAGTATTGCCTTGTTCTTTTATTATTTATAATTAAATATATTTAAACCTTTTAATCGTGGCTGGTTTGTTTACAGATATTTAAGCTCTTAGTTTACTTGCACATGTATTTGGTGACAGTGTATAGGCCACTCCAATAGCCTTGCTGTTGGTCACACTTACCATTTGAATAGTAACATTACACAGTAGAATTGGTCACCCTTTTTAAGGGCCTTATAGCAGCTAATAAAGCGTGGTTAGTGGCAGTGATTTACTACCTTTTAACCACAAAACAAGAACAATAAAAACAATAACAAATAATAAAAAACAATCCACGAACAGACCGGAGATAAAACAGAACTGTTTATTAACAAAATAGTCTCACAAGAGCATGACTGAGCGCTTTCACCTTCATAGGCTTCATCAGAGTCATGCATAAATTTTATTTTATTTATTTTTTCATTTTATTTTACATTTGTTGACCGGGATAGCCCAACTGGATATATGTCCATTTTCAGTGTCGGCCTGGGGAGAAAAGCTCCACATACCAAAAAAGAGACAGTACATACATTACTGAGTGATAAACTCAGGCAGACATGTTTAGAAAAATATAGACAAAGAATACAGGCAGATATCAATATACACAATGTGCAGACATACATCTGATTGGCAAAGACATATCAGAAAATGTGAACAATAATTCACAATGCTTAGACATTCAAATGCTATGAGGCATAGATACTTGGCTAAACAGCAGGTTGGGTAACAAGACATGTATTAGTGAAGTTGTTAGTCAGGTTTAGAACAAGAGCACAGCCAATGAGATGTGAGGTATTTTTTGAGTTCTCTTTTAAATAGGGGTAGTGAGGTTTCCTTTGTAATGATAGTAGGGAGCAGATTCCAGATTTTACCAGTTGAGTTGGCAAATATAGTATCACCTGCAGAATTGTTGAATTTTTGGGTCAGTATCATTAGTTTATCAGCTGAGCATAATGGCCTGGGGGCACTATGAGGGGCGAGAATATTTTTGAGGGCAGGGGTGTTATCAGGTTGGTGGAGTATTTTATGCACTACTATAAGCTGGTTGAACTGTAGAAGGGTAGGATACTCTAGCCATCCCAGTGCTTTGAGGTTGTGACAATGGTGGGTCCTAAAAGCCATGCCTGTAGCAAATCTGGCTATATGATTGTAACATCCTGATAATTTGTTGAGATTGGTTTTGGATAGGTTGATGTGTATAGGGGAGGCATACATAAGGGTAGAGAGGAGGTGCGATCTTGGGGGTTGAGAAAAGGTTTGGCTCTGTACAGGGAGCCAAGTTTTTTGTTGATGGACTTAATAGTGTGATTGACATATTTATCAAATTTAAGGTTGTTGTCTATTATTACTTCTAGAAGGTTTGTATGGTCATCAGGGGAGATAATGGTGTCATTACTAGATTTGATGTTGAAGGAAGGAGGAATTCTATGGTTAGGGGAGAAAAGTAGTAGCTTGGTTTTGTTAGGATTTAGAAGCAGATGGCAATTAGCTAGCCATGTTTCTACCGTGCTGGAAGTGGTCAGGGTGAGGGTTTGAAGTTGTGTAGGAGACGAGGTGGAGTATATTAGCATTGAGTCATCTGCATATTGGATGCAGGTAGTTCCTGGGATGGTGGTATGCAGATCATTGATAAAAATAGAGAAAAGAAGAGGACCTAGTATGGACCTTTGTGGGACACCTAGGATTAGAGGAAGTCGGGATGACAGCTTGCTCTGCCATAAGACAACCTGCTGTCTACCATTTAGGTAGGAGTGAAACCATTATATTGCATGTTGGTCTAAACTGATGGTTTGTAGGGTACTGAGCAGTAGTTGGTGGCTGACCATATCAAAAGCTTTTGAGAGATCTAGGAAGAGTGATTCACTGATTACGTTAATTTATATGGCCAACCCCATACGCAACTTCCTAGTCAGTGAGATAATAATACTAATGACAATCCAAAGAAAGAATGAAACAATATCAATATAAACAAATCACTAAAAATGCCAGTATAATCAAACTGAGACATCAGTATAGAATATACAATGTATAAAAACATCTAATCCAAAACAAGGAGTGCGAAAAAAAAAAACATTTTTTGGTGCAAATAAAAATTCCCTAACTCCACATAGCATTATTCCACATATTTATATTATTCTGTGAACTCATATCTAATGCTAGCATTTCTAGCACTCTTTCCTTCTATACTTTAAAACAGAAGAAACAGAAATATTGTAATTTAGTAATGAAATCTTGGAAAGTGAGAGGATGCCTGAGGAATGGAGAAAAAGTGTTTTGGTACCGATTTTTAAAAATAAGGGTGATGTGCAGAGCTGTAGTAACTACAGAGGGATTAAATTGATCAGTCACAGCATGGAGTTATGGGAAAGAGTAGTGGAAGCTAGGTTAAGAAGGGAAATGATGATTAGTGATCAGCAGTATAGTTTCATGCCAGGAAAGAGCACTAGATGCAATGTTTACTCTGAGAGAGTTGATGGAGAAGTACATAGAATGTCAGAAGAAGCAGGACCGGCCCTAGGTCAACTGGTATCCTAAGCAAAAGGGCTCCAAAGTGCCCCCCATCACACTCTCTGGTGCCCCATCCTTGTCTATCTACACCAAATAAATACTGGAAAAGTGCCCCTGCTAGACCAGCGCCCTAGGTGGCTGCCTAGTTGTCCTATGCCTAAGGCCGGCTATGAGAAGAAGTTGCCTTGTGTTTTTGTAGACTTAGAGAAAGCATATGACAGGGTGCCTAGAGAGGAGTTGTGGTACTGTATGAGGAAGTCAGGAGTGTCAGAGAAGTATGTAAGAGTGGTACAGGATATGTATGTGGGTAGTGTGACAGCGGTGAGGTCTGCAGTGGGAGGGACGGATGCGTTTAAGGTGGAGGTGGGGTTACATCAAGGATCAGCTCTGAGCCCTTTCTTATTTGCAGTGGTGATTGACAAGTTGACAGACGAGATCAGACAGGAGTCCGTGTGGACTATGATGTTTGTAGATGACATTGTGATCTGTAGTGAGAGTAGGGAACAGGTGGAGGAGACCCTGGAGAGATGGAGATATGCTCTAGAGAGAAGAGGAATGAAGGTCAGCAGGACTAAGACAGAATATATATGTGTGTGATTGAAAGGGAGGATAGAGGAATGGTGAGGATGCAAGGATGAGTTTAAATATTTGGGATCAATAGTTCAGAGTAACGGTGAGTGTGAAAGAGAGGTGAAGAAGAGAGTACAGGCAGGATGGAGTGGGTGGAGAAGAGTGTCAGGAGTAATTTGTGACAGATGAGTACCAGTAAGAGTGAAAGGGAAGGTCTACAAGAGGGTAGTGAGACCAGCTATGTTATATGGGTTGGAGACAGTGGCATTGACAAAAAAGCAGGAGTTTGAGCTCAATGTGGCAGAGTTAAAGATGTTAAGATTTGCACTGGGTGTGATGAGGGTGGATAGGATTAGGAATAAGTATATTAGAGGGTCAGCCCAGGTTGGAAGGTTTGGAGACAAAGCCAGAGATTCAAGATTACATTGGTTTGGACATGTGCTGAGGAGGGATGCTGAGTATATTGGGAAAAAGATGCTAAAGATGAAACTACGAGGTAACAGGAAAAGAGGAAGACCTAAGATAAGGTTTATGGATGTGGTGAGAGAGGACATGCAAGTGGTTGGTGTGACAGAGCAAGATGTAGAGGACAGGAAGAAATGGAAACAGGTGATCCGCTGTGGCTACCCCTAATGGGAACAGCCGAAAGAAGAAGAAGAAGTCCCAGCTCAATCCTGGCATTCAGTCTTAACTGCCATTTGGTTTCCTTGATTTCAACCTCCAGCTTAGGGTCCCCCCTCTCTGATTGGTGTAAACTCAATCAATGACAATTTGAAATTGCTGCAGTTAATGCTATGCATATACAGGGCACTAGTTGACTTCCTGTTCCTAATAACTCAAGTATGCTTGGAAATTTTTTCCCTCAACCTCCTCGTAGCTTTACCCACATAAAATCCTGAACATGTAGTGCAGGTTGCAACATACACTAACATATCAATGTTACAATTGCATCATCCTGGGCAATGGAGGTTCCCATAGAAGCCAGCAATCTCAACATATGGTCCATCATTGATGAATTTACACCAGTTACAGGTACCATATTAACTCATCCGGGACTTGTGCAATTTGTTCAGTGTCCCGCCCTGTAATTCCAACAATTCTTTGATGCTGTGCCCCTTACTATAGGCAAACTTGGGTTTGCTTCCTAGCTTACTGTTAAGGTTGGTGTCAAAGACACTTTCCCAAATAGCATAACATTTCATTAACAACTGGAGTGTTAAGTGATTGTACTGAATTACCATAACATCACCCCCAAAGGATGCCTGCCTTATATCATTCACTAGCCCTCCATCATATTCAAAATAGTTGTAAATTTTGTCACCTTTCCTCTGTTAACATCCTTCATTATCCTGCAAAGGAAACGTGCAGAGTAGCCCCTGGTCTTAAACATCCCTGTGAGATTGTCCATTTCCTGAAGGTATAATGAGTCATCACTGATCAGTCCTGAAAGCCTGACCATCTAGCCCTTGACAACACTTCATTTTTGATGTATGGGGTGACAGCTATCAAAGTGCAAAAATGTGTTAGAATAGGTCTCTTTTCTAAAGGTAGTAGATTGCAAGCCACCATTTTCCTTGTCCAATTGGATATAGAAACTATTTATTCTTGTTGCATGTAATTTAATCGTAAATCTCAAATATTGTGTTGTAGTGTTCAAAAAATCTACAAATTCCTTGGCTTTGTGCTCACTGCCTGCCTACAAAATAAGGATGTCATCCAAGAACTTTAAAAACGCAACAACTTTTGCCCAGTAGGGGGAGGAGAATACATACATTTTCTCCCATTCAGTCAAGACCAAGTTGGCAAAAACAGGGGCACATTTGGAACCTATCACCACTCCTGTGGTCTGTCGAAAAAATACCCCTTCAAAATAGAGGAAATTATTTCTCAGAATGATGTCCATCATCTCAAACAACAAATTAACCTTGTCATCACTAAAGGTTACAGCCTCCCTAAGGCTTTGGTGGTATAATTCTAATCCTTTCAAATGTGGTATTACAGAGAATAAATTGATGAAATCAATGGTAAGGAAAAGATAATTGTTCTTCTTATTCACACCCCTTAACAGTTCCAGGTAATGCCAAGAGCCCCTAAGGACATGCCTATATCCCTCCAGTACTTTTTTGGAATAATAGTCGACATAGGCAGCCAAAGGCTCTGTTTTCGATGTTCTGGCTATCACAATCAGTTTGAAAGTGGGGGTTTTGTACATCATTGTGTGTTTTAGGTATACTGAATATAGCCAGTATAATGAGGGTCTCATTGATTAAGAAATCAAATTCATCCTTCATAATTGTACTGACAAGGAGAGCATCCAGAAAGTACATATCAGTTTTGCCGTAGGCTCTCTTGATTTCATTCTTCAAAACCCTTTCATAAGTTCTTGCACCATTAAGAATGTCATACATTTTGCATACATAGTCCAAATGTGACATTATAACAACCCCTCCCCCCTTATCAGGTTTCATTAAACTATAGTCCTTATTATTGATCAACTCTTTTAGGCATGCCCTTTCATCACTAGAGAGATTGTCGGGGGGGGGGGGGTGATCCAGAACTACATACTTCCTGACTTCACATTCATATAATCTCTCAAAGGCACTCACCAATGGGTTACAAGGGGGAATAAATGTGATACTTCATTTCAACAAAGGCACCGTAGTGTCCTTCAAAGTTTCCTAATCAGAAAAAAATATTCTCAAATTAAGTTGTGTAGTAAATAATTTTAGATTTACTAACACATTTGCCACATCAAGTCTGCAATGAGGGACAAAATTAAACCCCCTTTTCAATATCTCAAAATGTGTATTCGTCACCTGTAAATCACTCAAGTTAAAAATAGGAAAACTCTGTCTGGTAGTAATGCTCCCATTTTTGAGGGACACTACGATGCCTTTGTTGAAACGAAGTAGCACATTTATTCCCCCTTGTAACCCATTGGTGAATGCCTTTGAAAGATTATATGAAAGTGAAGTCAGGAAGGTACGTAGTTCTGGTTCAAATCTCTCTGACAATTTCTGTAAACGTAATAAGAAGCACATTAACAAGGATAAGAAACAATTCTATTCTAATGCCCAACTCACACATAGCTCTAACCCCCCCAAAATTCTGTCACTCTATTAATAAAATTCTGCACCCAGATAACCCTTCCACTCCAACCCCTACCCTGACAACCCCGCCCCTTGAAATTGCCACTCTTCTTAACTCCTATCTCATAGATTCTATTCTCAAATTAACCCAAGAAGGTCAGAACAAAAATATCACACATACCACTTCCAGTTCTACAAATAGCACCTCTTTCACACCAGACCCCCATCACAATCTCTTCAATACAATCCCTTCTGCTTAAATTGAAGCCATGCTTCCCCTCCTCTGACAACCTTCCCCCCTCTTTGTTAATGTAGCCGCTCACTTAATAGCCTACCCTGTTTCTATCCAGATCAGTGTAGCTATTCAAGAATCTTCCATCCCAGACATATGGAAATCTTTCATCACCATTCCACTACCCAAACGAGGCAATAGCAATGAACCATCCAACTACAGACCTTTTGCAATCCTCTCTCCATTATCTAAACTCCTTGAAAAATGCATTCACAAACAGTTATTTAATACCCAATAGATAAACCCCTCCTATCTCCTACTCAACTTGGTTTCAGACCCCACCATAGTACATCCACTGCCCTTCTGTCTTTTATACCAACTGTTGCCAAAGCCATAGACAAAAATCTTCTTCCTTGGCACTTTCTTGACCTCTCAAAAGGATTTGATACAATCTCTCACTCTAAACTTCTTGATAAACTATCTGAACTCAACCTAACCCCCTCTACTATTAAATGATTTTCTATCTATTTCTCTAGTAGACAGCAATCAGTAAGATGGTAGTCCACCTGCTCCCCTTAATTACCTATTCACACTGGAGTCCCCCCAAGGCTTTATTCTTGGCCCTCTGTTCTTTAATGTTTCTACCAAGCAACTGCACACTTCCTGTACAACATTCTCCCTGATACAATATGCAGATGGCTCCACCCTTATCACCTGTTCTGACAACTTTTCTAGCCTCTTATCCATCACTCAACATAGCTTTCTATCCATAGAAAAATGGCTAACCAACAACCAACACTTAATCCCAAGAAAACAAAATTGCTGCTACTCCTTCTCAAATCTCTCTCCCACCTCAAAACAACCTTTATAATTTCCTCTCTTGATAGCACCATTATACAAACTGACCCACATACTACGCTCCTCCATGTTATCATTGATGACCAAATCAAATGTGATACCCATATCCAGCACTGTTTCAAAAAGACAAACAAAAACTCTGCCTACTATGCAGACATAAAAGATACCTAACCCCTGACTCAAAACAAATGCTGGCTCAGGCCTTCCTCCTTCCTTGCCTGATATACGCCTTTCCTATCTTTACACATATACAATCCGCCCTTTTAGCAAAACTCTGTCAATCTTATTCCAATGTTGCAAGATTTGACAGTAACCAAACTTAGAAATCACAACTCTACTGGCTTAACTTCCCCCAACACCTGCTTATCTCCCAGTTGCAAATGACACACTCTCTACTCTCTAAACCATTAAGCTGTCCTGCTCTCTCTCCTCGCTAATATCAAAGCAGCTCTGACCAGTTCCTTCTCAACACCTATAAACTAAACAAAAACAATGGCAAACTTCTCTACAAAAACAGTATATCCCAGGCTTGGAACAAGCTCTCCCTTAATATCCGAACCATTACTAGCACAAGTCTCTTTAAATCCAAACTCAAAAATTTCCTTCTAAATGCCAGCACGTGCCAGTGCCAAGATCCCACTTAATCCCCACCCCCATGCTCTGCTTTACTACCTCTCACACTACTACCAAATCTGTCTTCAACGCCTTTAGTGTATGACTCTATACCACTTCTTCCAAAAGTTTCCTGATCTCTGAAGGCACAGGCAATATCAACCATAATTTGTCTCTCACCTATTTACATTTTCTTAGTTAATTCCAAGCCATTTCTAATGCCTTACCACAACAGTATGTAAACATTTTTAGTTCTGCCTGTAAATACTATAGAACACTTTCCGTAAGATTGAAATGTTCTTTCTAGTCTATTCAAAATGTTGCATTTCATGTAATGTATATTACTTTCATGTAATGCATATTATTTTCTTTGCTAATGCTTTCACAAACTGCATTATCTTGTTTTGTATATTGGAGCTTTTCTCCTCGGGTCTCCACTAAAAATGGGTCATTGGCTCAGTTGGACTAAGAAAAAAACACCAAATATAGCTGGGCACAAGGATCAAAGCAAAGCCATGATAAAATCAAAGTCACTTTAATAAATGTTAATGCTTTCATTTTGAGTTAATTAAAACTTCATCAGACATACTTCCATATTTAAAAACAATTCTTAAATACCTTTCAAGTCATATGACATCCAAATTCAATTACAAAATGTAAAGACATATACTCCAGTTTGTGTAGCACTACAAAGTACATAATAAGGATTGCTAAAAAAATCACAAGAAGGCAGCTTGATTTTCTACCCTCACAAAGAATTCAATTGTAAATAGTTAATACTTGCATAAAAAAGACATAGAGAAAAATGTAAAAGAATATGTATATGTACTTATTAAAGATGTTATCATGCTATCTATTTATAAAGTGTAAACATACTCATATGTAGTCTAGAACTTTAAACATACTGTAGACATACTAAATGCCTTTCCTATCTATCCAGTGCTTTTAGCTTAAGGATAAGGGCTATACTTATCACCTCATTCAATCCCAGGTATCTATAAGCTTCAAGCTGTAACTGCAATATCAATTCCTGTCTCTCTAAATATTTATACCATGGACCCCCCCCCCCACTGACTTTTTTTCGACCTTTTCCAAAATACTAAATTTAAATGAATGTTCAGGATGTTTCTCCAAGTATCTAAACAAAGCATTTGTTGTTTTTTTCTTCTTTATGTCATATATGTGTTTGTAAATCAGATTACGGAGTCTACGTTCAGATTTTCCTATATAAAAACCTTCACAGTTTTGGCAATGAGCCCCATAGATCAGTCCCATAGTGCCACATGTATACTTTTCTTCAATCTGAATAACCTTCCCTCTTAAATTAATACTGTCACCCTCCAAAATAAATCTACAAGTACTATATCTCCTGCATTTTGATGTTCTTCGATATATAGCCCTCTTAATTGTCTTTCTTTCCAACAAGTTTTTAATAGTCAACCCTCTCCTATAAATAATATTAGGTGCATTCCCCAAAAAACACAGCAAATTAGTGTTTTCATGAAAGACATTCCAGTTCTTTTGCATAATTCATTTAATACTTAAACTGTCATTATACGAGGTGACTAATGCACTTGTATAATTGCCAGAATCAATTTTTTGGTGGAAAAATGTTCTATCAGATTCATTTTCCACCACCAATATAGGTTTATAATATCCCCTTTCTCTTTTTAGTCGGACATCCTCGATAAGTTCACATACCATGGACAGGGGGTATCCCCTCCTATTGAACATATTCACCAAAGTTTCACATTCCCTAAAAAAGTCCTTGTCCAAACTGCTCATACGAGCAGCCCTTATGAGCTGTCCCTTAACCACTGCTCTCTTTTATTTAAAAGGATGACAGGTCGAGAAATGCAACAACATATTACAATATGTTGGTTTCCGATGTACACTGGTGATATATTTTTCAATTTCTTCATCTTTTTCAATCATTACATTTAAATATGACATTCTATCTTGGCTATACAAGTATGTAAAGACCAGGAATTCCATACTCACATTAATATAATTAATGAATTCTGTCAATTCAGGCTCCCCCTATTCCAGATAATAAATTTATCATCCGGGTATCATAAATAAAATTTTATAGCACTGTTATCCTGACTACTGAAAACATATCTACGTTCCCATTCAAGCATAACCACATTTGCCAAAAATGAACCTACTGGGGACCCAATTTCTACTCCTTCCTTTTGCTTAAATATGTTATTTTCAAAATATATAAAATTGTTTTTTAATACTATTTATAACAATTCTGTGATGTTATTAATGTTCACTTGTTCATCTCCCTTTCCGTCTAGATTTTCTTGAGTCCACTCCAAGGCTATATTTTGTGGGATAACCGTATATAGGTCCCTTACAACAATACTGACCATGAGGTCTGTTTCACTATAGGTGATGTCATTCATTTTATTAAGGAAGTCTCACAAGTCCCTACACAGATGCATCTCATTCCCTAAAAGATGTTTATATATATATGATCCATATATTGGTCACACACCACTGTAACCAACCCCCTCCCATCCACTATAAGTATCAATGGTGGATTGTGTACATTTTGTGTTTTTTTCTTGGTTTGAGTCTTTTGTTTTGTGTTTTGTCAGTTGGACTAATCCAGGTAACAAATGATAAATAAATGACAGATAAATAAATAAATAAATAGATATTTGTAAATATGTTGGAAATGCATTTTTTGTATATAAATAAAGGATCCCTACTCCTGTTTATAACATGTTTGTTTTATGTAAATATATGTACACAAGTATTAATTTATCTAAATATTTATCTGATTGAATTTGAATCCTTCATTATTTATTCATATAGCTGTAATTGTGCCTACTCCTTTCTGTTGGTGTCCTGGGATCTTTCACATTAAGCTGAGCTTCCACTGATCAACAAGATAGGCCCACTTTTTAACATTTTATCCAATGGCTGACACATTCAGGATTGCAGCACCTTACTATGCTGCACTGCAATGCAATCAGTCATTCTTCCTGGTGTGAGAATAGAGCCCACAGTGTTGCTACCTGTTTTACCACTAACACTAGTTCTGTCTCGCTATATATCTATGCGTCTCCTATTTTTTTGTTTAACATTGTTTGACTGACAGCAAATACAAAGGTGGTGTTTAATGTCAATGGTATGGATAGCCAAATTGTGCAAGTGTTGGTGTGTCTGTTAAAGATAGGTTGCAGGGGGATGAGGGGTTTTGTGCGTGTGTTAGTGAGAAAAGAGTTTGGGCTAGAGACAGGTGAAGGACAGGTGCTGTGTGCCTGTAGTGTTGTTAGTGTGTGTTCGGGTGTGCTTCTGTGTCTGAATGTGTCCTCATTAGGGTTAGGGTTAGCACATATTATTAAGGTGCTACAAGCCCCTTGCCCACCTTACTAATAATTGCTAACCCTAACGATGCCCCCTCTCCCAACACTAACTCTTCACTTTAACTTATTAAAAACATTGCAGTAACTCTGCAACTATTCAGATGAATTTTAGGCTACTGTTATGGGAGGTTTTAGTGTTCAGAATGGCAGAGGAAATACTTTTCCTACATCAATCCTTTTAGTATGTTATTTAGTATGTTTGAAATTATGTATGTTTGAACAGACACACACACACACACACACACACACACACACATATATATATATATATATATATATATATATATATATGTATATAGATAGATAGATATATAGATATAGATATCTATATATATCAGGATATCTATATATATCAGATGCATATGTATTTATATATATATATATATATCTTCCACACATCTTTTTAAACAACGTCTCAAAGAACATTTTAAAACTCACTGGCTTTGCCCCTGCACAAACCCTGACTGATTTCCCACTTACTCACTCCTGCTCTCCCTTCTACTTCACTTCTCCAGTGTACTATATTGCTCAAAATTTTCAATGCCCTTTTTGCTGTAGTATGTTTCCTACCTGTACTAACTGTAGTATGTTTCCTACCTAAAAAAAAAAAAAAACTTGTTATAACTTTTTTAAAATGTATTACTCTTTCAGAAGGGAATACTTTTGTTTTTTTTTCTTTCACAAATATTCCAGTACTGTTATTATCTGTACTTGATAATAGCTTTTTTTATAT